>NW_027411866.1:131242096-131434596 GCF_047663935.1 Musca autumnalis | reverse complement strand
CACCACTTCCAGAGAAGTTTTTCATGGCTGAAATACTCGGGTAATGTAGCATTAATCAGCTTAACACTGATGGGACTTGCCACTGCCGAAAATTTTGATGCACCACGGTGACTAAAACACACATAACTACTCTATTTATATTCCAGTATTAACCATCCAATAAAACAGGTAAAACAAAATCAGTAAAATTGGTCGACAGAGATATACCCTCATCCAATGTGAATTGAGTCTTTTTTTAATGTACAGACACATCGATCGACTACGCAATCAAATTTTTTCCCCAAAACTGGACCTTTTTTTGAAACCAAAATATGTGTATCACTCTAAACAGGGCCACATCTTCTATAAAAAATTCCATCTTATCCTCGCTGTTAAAACTGCACTTAGCAAAAATGTTCAACTTTTGTGAGGAAGATGTTTTCTGATATATGTATACCATCTTGAAAGTTGTTGTACGTTTGAAAGAAATTTCACCATTGCTCATTAGCCATTTTAGTTGGCGCTGGAAAGGTAATTCAGAACTTCAGGTCCATTATCGCAGGAAGTGCTGACTTGACGCTGAAAAAAATTGTATAGCCGTGTTCATAAAATTCCTTCCATTCCTTAACTTAACGTAACATAACCTGAATGTCATCTGTCCCATTGCTTCACTGGCTAAAAGGAGCCATTTTCAACTAACATTTCCGAAGAGTGAAGAGGAGATTTAGCGCGGACTTGTCCCTTAAAAAAATTAACCGCCGTGTTCCTAAAATTCCCTCCATTCTTAAACTTAACGTAACATAACCTGAATGTCCTCCGTTCCTTTGCTTCAATGGCTAAGAGGAACTATTTTCAACTAACATTTCCGAAGAGACAAGAGGTGATTTAGCGCGGTCCTTTCTGTAGTGAACCACATTTTTTCGACGTGCTCGAACATTGTTTCGAACAGAGTACGATACGACTTTAAGAGAAATTCAGCAATGTAAAACTTCTCTACAAGTGGTTTCTTTCCAGCAAAAATGCGGATCCGTTAGTCATTTGATAACCCATTACAAAGTAATGTAAACAAGCTACTTTCTCCATTACCAGTAATCTTAAAAATAATAAATTATTTATTAAAATATTTACATGGCAAAACTATTTATTTTACTCCTTACTGAGTAGGGTGGCACATATCGTGTACAAATCCGAGGGTTGTGTGTTCAATGCTTATCGTCGGCACGCGACGTTTTTGTTTACAAAACAAGGAACAGTTAGTGATGCACATGTAAACGTTTAAACAACCCATAATGTGTATGGTACAGTGTGTTGTGTGTTCGGCTACAAATCAGAAGTTCGCATGATCATGATCCAGCCAGCCAAACAGACAGGCGGACCGACATGGCTGCAAATATGTGCTTCTTTCAAAATAAATAAAATGACATTCCCATCAGTTTTCATGTGTTTTGTGCCATTTATTAATCAAATAATTATACCCTCAGCATTTATGCTAACGAGGGTATATATACATTCATACGGGCAAACTGTGCCTCATCGAAATAATGTTTTTAGACCCCAAGTATGTTTGGATGAAATCCATTTCCGACAATTTGGAGTTGATTTTGCCATGTCCGTCCGTCTGTCGTCTGGCTGGTTGGAGCCCACGATAACTCTCGAACGGATCAACCTATTCGATCCAAAATTTGGCTTTCGAAATATTTTGTCCAAACTTAGTTTAAGTTTGAAGATGGGTTATATCGGTACCCTCTTTCCAGAACCTTCCACAAAATTTCGAATGTATTCAGAAAATTTGTGTTCACAATAACTCTTGGAAGGGGTAACCGATTTGGTCCACACATTGCACATCATGAAGTTTCAGCAGGGTCACGTCCATACTTTCTGAGAAAATAGCCTGAATGGTGCAAAAAAACCCCTATGACACCGTGTGTATTGGTTAGAGCGCAAGATAACTCTCGAACAAATCTGTCGATTCGGTCCAATCTGTAAATTTTTAAACCGAGACATGCTTAATTTTTTCAAATATAGCGTTGTTTTAAATATGGCATAGGTGGGGGTGGTACCCCGCCCCCTCAGGAATTCAATAAAATATGTAGCCTGTTTTCGGGGCCATCCCTGTACATTCCTGACAATTTCAGGAAATCGATTTAGTAGTTTTTTTCAGAAAACATTTACATTTATAAAAGTGGGCGTGGTAAAATTTTATTTCCATAAAAACCTATGCTGGGTTATGACGGCATTTGATTATTATTCATAAAGATATGTCAATTCTTTAATATGGCAAAGGGATATTCCCCGTCCCCTTCCGAAATTCAACAAAATATGTAGCCTCTTTTTACTAGGGGCCATCCCTGTACATTCCCTGACAAGTTCAGAAAAATCGGTTCAGTAGTTTTTGTGGAAAATATAAAAATGGAAAATTGAAAAAGTGGACATAAAAGTGGGCGTGGTCAAATTTTATTTGCATAAAAACCTAAGTCGGGTTATGGCGAACATTTCACAAAAAGAATTATCCACATCGGTCCAGCCGTTCTCAACTGATGCCATTACCAACGAATATTATTTGATTTTTATACCCTCAGCCTTTAGGCTAAAGAGGGTATTTACACTTTGATACGACCAAAAATGGGCCTCATCGAAATAATGGTTTTAGACCCCAAGTATGTTTGTACGATATCCGTTTCAGACAATTTTGAGTAGATCTAGCAATGTCCGTCCGTCTGTCTGTCTGTCCGTCTGTATGTCTGGCTGGCTGGTGCGCACGATAACTCTCGAACGGATCAATCGATTCGGTTCAAATTTTGGGTATCGAAATATTTTGTTGTTAGGGTGACGTAGGGGATGGAAGATACCAAGGAACGGTCCTGACCGGTTTTAACATGGCAAAGCCCAGGATTTATCTTGGTCCCTCTTTCATCCCAAGTGGACACTGACCTCCCCGTGGTGTCACCTGGGGAACTGCCTTTAACACCCGTTAAAGGTAGTGAGCTAACATGTGCCGCGCGTTCACCCATAAGAACGTTAAAAACTTGGGTTTGGGCGTCGGGTTAGTAACCCTCCCCTAGAAAAAACAGCCTACTATGAAAAAACGAAAGAAAAGAAAAACAAACCCCTCTAAAGTTGACGAACCCCGCAAACGTTTTAAGGACCATGATCTGCGAATCTGCACCTGGAATGTTCGCACTCTTTATAGAGAAGGTGCAGTCTTCGCATTGGCAGACGTACTTGAAAAGTACAAGACCGATATTACTGCCATACAGGAAATACGATGGATTGGGAAAGGCGTCACAACAACACCTAAAGGTGACGCACTGTATTATAGCTGCCATGACGTAAAGCATGAGTTTGGTTGTGGATTCGTAGTTAGTCGGAGACTAAAACATCTTGTATCCAGCTTCACTCCAGTGAATGAAAGACTTGCTGCTATTCGAATAAAAGCTAAATTCTTCAACATCAGCTTTATTTGCGCTCATGCTCCCACTGAAGAAAAGGACGAACAGACCAAAGATATATTTTACGAGCACTTAGAAGAAACATATGACCGTTGCCCTGCCCATGACATTAAAATCATTCTAGGCGATTTTAATGCCAAAATTGGAAAGGAGAATATCTTTGGCCCAACAGTCGGGAAATTCAGTCTACACAGTGAAACATCTGACAATGGTATGAGACTGATAGACTTTGCAGCTGCAAAAAACATGGTAGTTAGCAGTACCAGATTTAATCATCTCGATATTCATAAGGGCACCTGGCTGTCTCCAGATCAGAAAACAAGAAACCAAATTGATCATGTTGTGATAGATGGAAGACATTCATCGAGCGTGTTGGATGTACGATCGTTCCGAGGCGCAAATATTGATTCGGACCACTACCTTGTTGCAGCAAAGGTACGCACCCGCTTAAACGTAGCAAACAAAGTACGAACAGACACAACACGAAAGTTAGACATCGGTAAGCTGCAATCACAACAGATAGCCACAGCATATTCCACTCAACTAGCCCAATTGCTTAATCAAAGCCCTCCTCATCCCGATAACATATCAGCGCAATGGCAAAGCATTGCCCACTCCATGCAAACAGCCGCAAAATCCATACTTGGATACCAGAGACCTCCACCAAGGAATCCATGGTATGATGAGGAGTGTCGTGCTGCCACCGAAGAGAAAAATGCGGCATATAAGGCTACTTTACAATCCGTAGCAACGCGTAGCGCACGAGAGAGATACAGGGAGAAAAGGAGAGAGGAGAAACGTCTTTTCCGCAGGAAAAAGAGAGAGATGGAAAAGCGGGAGTGTGAAAAAATCGAGATGTACAGGAGCCAGAATGAAGTCCGAAAATTCTACCAAAGAGTCAAGCATCAAACTGATGGCTTTGGTACAGGCACATCCTCCTGTAGAGACCAGCAAGGTAATTTGGTAACTGATACAGATAGTGTACTCAGGATATGGAAAGAACATTTTTCAAATCTGTTGGTATCCAATAGCAGCGAAGACGACGAAGATACCACAGTCCCAATCCCAGAAGATGGTATTGAATGTATACCGCCCAGCCAAGATGAGGTAAAGACAGCAATAACTCGGCTGAAGAATAATAAGGCAGCAGGGGCCGATGGCTTACCAGCCGAGCTGTTCAAAACCGGAGGCGACACGCTGATAAGGTGTATTCATCAGCTAGTTAGCACCATCTGGCAGGAAGAACGAGTACCCGACGATTGGAACCTGAGTATCCTGTGCCCCGTCCACAAGAAGGGAGATAAGACTGTATGCTCTAACTATAGGGGCATAAGTCTACTCCCTATTGCCTACAAGATCGTGTCAGGGATATTGTGCGAACGACTAAAGCCAATGGTCAACGAGATTATTGGACCATACCAATGTGGCTTTAGACCTGGCAAGTCCACCATTGACCAGATATTTACCCTGCGGCAAATCCTGGAGAAGACCCAAGAGATGCAGATCGACACCTACCACCTTTTTGTCGATTATAAAGCAGCCTTCGACAGTCCGCTGCGCTCAAAGGTATTCCAAGCCATGTCTGAATTTGGTATTCCCGCAAAGCTCATCCGGCTTTGTAAAATGACTTTAACTGACACGAGGTCCTCAGTTAAAATAGGAAAGAACCTCTCCGAAGAGTTTGGTACCAAAAGAGGTTTCAGACAAGGAGACAGCCTTTCGTGTGACCTCTTCAACATCCTGCTAGAAAAGGTTATACGAGAGGCAAACGTCAAAAGAAGTGGCACAATATACACCAATAGTCACATGTTACTTGCCTATGCTGATGATATAGACATCATGGGTCGATCAGTAAAAGAAGTAACTGATACCTTTATAAAGGTCGAAGGAGAATCTGCTAAAGTGGGTCTGGCGGTAAACGGTGAGAAGACCAAGTTGATGGTGTCGACGCGCAATGCGTCCATTGAGCTCGGACCGACTGTGGAAGTTGGTTCCTATAATATTGAGGTAGTAAAAGACTTCGTCTACCTCGGCACCTCCGTCAACACAACAAACGACATCAGTTGTGAAATAAAAAGAAGAATTGTATTGGCCAACAGATGCTACTTTGGATTAAGTAAGCAGTTTAAAAACAAAGCCACATCTCGTCAAACAAAAATAACGCTCTACAAAACACTGATACTACCCGTGCTGATGTATGGCTCCGAAGCCTGGGTACTTGCGCAAGCAGACATGGCAGTGCTTGGTGTGTTTGAGAGAAAAATTCTTCGAAAGATCTACGGACCAATCTGCGTTGACGGTGAATATCGACGTCGCATGAACCACGAGCTGTATCTGCTATACAACGACATCAATATTGTTAAACGTATCGAGAAGCAGCGATTGCGTTGGCTAGGCCATATCAAAAGAATGAGCGATGATGAACCCGCTAAAAAGGCGTATGAATACATGCCACATGGCGGTGCACGCAGAATTGGCAGGCCAAGGAATAGATGGCGCAAACAAGTGGATGATGAGATGAAAAGGCGCGGTATTCCAGAGTGCAAAGCAACAAATAGAGAGGAATGGAGATCTCTTCTTAGTTCGGCCTATAGAACAAATGTTCTGTAATGGGCCAGCTAAGTAAGTAAGAAATATTTTGTCCAGATTCGATTTAAGGTCGAAGATGGGCCATATAGGTCCACTCCTTCAGGTCCAAACTAAGTTCAAGTTCAAAGATGGATTATATCGGTCCACTCCTTCCGGTACCTCCCCCACAAAAGTTCGAAAATGTTCGGAAAATTTGTGCGAACGATAACTCTTGAAGGAAGTAAACGATTTGGTCCATACTTTGCACATTATGAAATTTCTACCAGACTTAGATGAGGTTCCAATATGGACTCAATCGTAAAACTCCTTCGAGTACCTCCCACACAAAATTTCGGAAAAGTTCAGTTTAGGACCTGGTCTCGAATCGCCTTGGTTTTTGTTGTAACATCTTGTATTCACTGTCCCCTATACGAAGGTACAAGTTTCCTCAGGGGCAAGTCCATACTTCCTGAAAAAATAGCCTGAAAGTTGAAAAACAAACCCTACGACACCATGTTCATGTGTGGAAGCGCAAGATAATTCTCGAACGGAAATTCCGATTCCGGCCAAAATTTGGCCTTCGTAATATTGTTTCCAAACTTTGTTTAAGTTCGTAGATAAGCCATATCGGTCCGCTCCTTCAGGTACCCCACAAAAGTTCAAAAATATTCGGAAAAATTGTGCACACGATAACTCTTGACACATTCTCATAATATCTACCAGATATAGATAAGGTTCGAATATGGACTATATTTGTCCACTCCATCCCGTACCTCCCACACAAAATTTTGGACAAGTTCACTTTAAGACCTGCTATTGAATCATTTTGATTTTCGTTGAAGCAACTTGCATTCACTGCCACAATTACGATGGTAAATGTTGTTTGAGGGGCAAGTCCATACTTCTAGAGAAAACAGCCCGAAGGGTGTAAAAACCCCCTATGGCACCCCCATGGTCTATGACGGTCCATTCCTTTAAGTACCTATTCCGCAATATTTTTTAACTTAATCCTAACCAACATTTTTGTCGGTTCATACGACCAAAATTTTGAAACCCCCTAAATACATAAGTTTTTTGTGAAAAAAGTGTTTTAATTTGCACAGGCTGAGGGTATATCTCTGTCGGCAAAGCCGACTGATACTTTTTAACTTGTTATTTATAAAGATTTATTTAACAATTAAACAAATATGAAGTTAGATATTTAGCAAAAATTTTCTTAAAATCTGATGCAGCAAAGTTTCTTGCATTGGATAGGTGAATAGCTGAGAGAATATTTACAATAACAACAAAGTAAAATTAAAATGTTAGTCAACAGAGTATCTGTAATCCGTAAAATATTCAACATTCAATTTTATGGTTTGATTTTTTTGAATTTCGCGCCGCTAGATCAGTGATTGCAACAAGGGTGCGACATAAAGAAACACACCCTAAGTATTTTTCTAACACTCAGATCTGGCATATCCATATAGGAATCATCCTTCACCTTCATATTTACAGTTTTTTTTTTTATAGGACAACTGTTTTTATTCGTTTTGGTTTGCGGAAAACTTGTGAATTTACTTAATTGCGATTTTCTTTTGTTAATTACATTAGTCCCCAAATATTTTGTTTCCTGTATGTTGTAGTCCTACTTCCATGAATGTTGAGCTTTTTCCCCAATGAATAAATATTCTGGACCTCCAGCGAAAAGCGATCCGAAACTGAACGAAAAATAAAAGGATTTCCACTTTTGTAACCCTTTTTGTTCTTCTTGAAACATTTCGTTCAACAAAATTTTTCGTCATTCATTTAGGCCATGTCAGATGAGAGTGTATTGCACAACAACTACTCATGCAACGACAAAACAGCAACAACTGCAACGTCAACACATGAATTCTTTTGTTATTCTTTCACTCGTGGTAATAGTTGATGTTGTTGTAGCAGAGGTTGTTGTTGCTGCTGTTCTTATTTTGTTGTTATTGTACTGGTTGGTCCTACTGCTGTTGCGGCCTATTACCTTTGTTCCAAGTCACCTGTAAAATGTGTAACCTCTTAACACAGTTTCATGCAACGTTCATTTGTTTATTTTGCTGTTGTTGTTGGTGTAGTTGTTTTGCCATTTTTTTTTTCTTCATCATCTTCAGTGAACCTAAGAAACCTTTCAAAGTCAAATCAATAACGATTACCTAGAAAACATAATAGCAACAACAACAACGCCTAGAGGCAAGCATACATGCATACATATGTATGTACATACATATATTTGCTGTCTGAATGCTACAAATCATTTCAAAAAATACACAAACAAACAAAGATACACATATTGATACACAACCACTATTTATAGATTCATCGAATCGAACATAGCTCAGTCGCATATTTATATCGAATGGAAATAGCTTTTAGCAGTTCGTTTTAGGATTTATTGAAAGTGAATTTGTTTTTTTTTTTCATTTTGAAATAGAACATAGAAGTATAGAAAGAGAGAGAGAGGACACGTATCAACCTAGTTAGTTGTTTGTTGAAAGTGCAAGTTTTTAAGTTTTTTTAGTTATAGAGTAGCTATTAGTAGCAATGAGCTGTGCGGAAAACTGTGTCAATAGTTTAAAATCAAAAGTCTCAATATTTGTTTTGTTGATTATCTGCTAAAAGAAGTCGTGCATCATATTATCCTTAAGAAAAAGTAAAATATATGGAAGGGAGATTTGGTTTATAAATAAAAGAAAGCAAAAGCTAGAGTAGGAGCAGCGCAAAAGGCGGTTCTGTGTCTGTGCTCATTTTGAACTTTTAAACGAATAGATTTATTAAATAATTACTTTATTGGGCACCCTAAGGCTTTTTTGCTTTAAATTCCACAAAAAAATTAAATAGGACTATAGGTTATTTTCCCAATTTTTGAGGCAAAAAGACGATTTAAATTGCAGTCAAACTGAGAATTTCGAATAAAAACTAAAAATAAATTAATTATAAGACCTATTTTAAGGTGTTGAAAGCCGTGGAAATATACATAAATATGTGCACAAATGGAAAAGATTGGCCATTGTGAGCGGAATTTATTAAATGTATAATATACATACCTCAATGTATAATATACTTTAAAACAAGTACAAAAGTATCAGTTGGCTTTACCGACAGATATATACCCTCAGCCTGTGTGAATTGAAACGTCCATCGATTGGCAATATCGAATCTACGGATTACGGATTTTGTGGCCCTTTTTGTAAATTGCCGACAAAAAATATATTTGGTTTGAAGCTCAAAAGTGTTGAGGAGGATGTACTTAAAGCAATGGATCGACGTAGTCCATTTTGGAAGTGGATCTTTACTCATTACTTTTGATAGATATTGTGCAAACCAGTCATTTCATGGACTTGTCCATGATAAACATAATATCAAGCTTTTTACAGCTTTCGGTCTATTTTCTCAGGAAGTATGGACTTGCCACTGAAAAAACTTGTACCGTCGTAATGACAGCGAGTAAAAGTTGTTACAACAAATATCAAAGCGATTTGATAACAGCCTTAGAGTGCATTTTTTCGAAATTTTGTGAGATAGTTACCCGAAGAAGTTGACATATATGTATAACACTGTGTGTCATTTATTATACCCTAAGCATTTATGCTAACCCAAAATGTGCCTCATCGAAATAGTGGTTTTAGACAATTTAGAGTCGATTTAGTAATGTCCGTCTGTCTGGCAGGCTGGTGCGCACGATAACTCTCGAACGGATGAACCGACTCGATCCAAAATTTGGCTTTCGTAATATTTTGTCCAAACTTAGTTTAAGTTCGAAGATGGGTTATTTCGGTCCACTCCTTCCGGAACCTCCTCCACAAAATTTCGAAAATATTCGGAAAATTTGTGCGCACGATAACTCTTGAAGGGAGTAACCGATTTGGTCCATACTTTGCACATCTTGAAATTTCTACCAGACTTGAGTCCAATGTGAACTCAATCGGTCCACTCCTTCGGGTACCTCCCACACAAAATTTCGGAAAAGTGCAGTTTAAGACCTGCTATCGAATCGCTTTGATTTTTGCTGTAGCAACTTGTATTCAGTGCCCCCTATACGACGGAACAGGTTTCACCAGGGCAAATTCTTCCTCAGAAAATAGTCTGATAGGTGCAAAAAAACCCACATGACACGTGTGTAGTGGTTGGAGCGCAAAATAACTCTCGAACGGATCTGCCGATTCGGTCCAAAATTTGGCCTTCGTAATATTCTGTCCAAACTTAATTTAAGTTCGATGATAAGCTATATTGGTCCACTCCTTCAGGTACCTCCCACACAAAAGTTCAAAAATGTTCGGAAAAATTGTGCGACCGATAACTCTTGAATGGAGTGACAGATTTATTCCATACTTAATACATCCTAATATGTCTACCAGATATAGGTAAGGTTTGAATATGAACTTTATTTGTTGACTCCTTCGGGTTCCTGCCTCCTTTACGTTGGCAAGTTTCTTTTTCAGAGGCAAGTTTATACTTCTTGAGAAAATAGCCTAATAGGTGCAAAAACCCCTATGACACCGTGTGTAGTGGTTGAAGCGCAAGATGTGTGTAGTGGTTGAACGGATCAACCGATTTGATCCAAAATTTGGTCTTCGTTATATTTTGTCCAAACTTATTTCAGTTTGAAGATTGACAATATCAATATTTCCCCCTAAAATGGTATGCACGATATATCTTGAAGGTGGCAATTTTAGTTTAACTTCTAAAATGGTCCATATCGGTCATCTCCTTAGAGTACCTCCCCCACAAAAGTTCAACATTTATGTCTAAGTGCAGTTTAGGGTATGTTCAAAGATCCTTGGGAAATGTATACCGATGCTGGTCGTTGTGGTCCCCCAAAGACATAAGGCTGGGATGTCAAAAGGGACCATTTTGTCAGGCACATATCTTCAAAACCGCTATGAATTTGGGTTTACTCGTGGAAGCCAGGTTGTAGCTCTCGTCCTGAAGAAAATTAATTGTGAACACATAGGCCAAACTCGTCAAGATCAAATTTCGATTTTTATTTTTTCTCGAATTTTAGTCTACAGATATCAGACCGATTAAAACTGAAGAAAACATCCAACTAGAGGATGATGATCTGAAATTGTGGTTTTAGGTTTCGTAAGTTGCTTTTAAAAATTACTAAAATTTCCCTCAGTGTATTAAAATAGCGGATGTTTTCATATCAGATTATCCTCCTCTAAATGTGGAGCACATGTCCAAACCTTTAAACGGCAGACTTGTTCGCGGAAAAATTATTTTATTGAAGGAAAAATCAAGGTTTTTATAAGAAATTTTGAAGTTTTTCATACTTATTTTGAAAATGTTCCATCTTTTCAGCATCCGAAGCACTCGATTGTATCCGTCGAGGTTGTCTGTGTCATATTATATCTTATTGTGAAGAAATATGACATAGCTGCTCGACTCTTATTGATATTCCGAGATGTTTCTATTATCTGTCAATTTAAACCTGTTAACGCTGTTATTTCGGCGTCCGCGGAATTATTTATATGGTTTTATTGGTGAAAAATGATTAGAATGCCCCCCTTTATCGACTGAAAGAAAATTCGGCGTTAATATCTCCACAATTCACAAAAATAAAATGACTGTTCTATCCTGATGACCGAAAATAAATGCCTATTTTTCATAGTACTATCGGAAAAATGATCAGAAAATCATTTCGCGAAAAGCTAGAAACATAATTCTTTCTGTGATTGATACGGAACCTTATGGGCTTTAAATCCCTACAAGATTATAATCGTAGATTCATTCGTTTTGGGATAAATACGCTAACATTTACAAAAATTTAGGTGTTCTATTCTACTGACGTGGAGTGTACACTTTCATACGGGCAAAATGTGCCTCATCGAAATAAGGGGTTTAGACCCCAAGTATGTTTGGACGAAATGTGTTTCAGACAATTTGGAGTTGATTAAGCCATGTCCGTCCGTCTGTCTGTCTGGATGGCTGGTGCGCACGATAACTCTCGAACGCAGCAACCGATTCGGTTCACAATTTGTCTTTCGTAATATTTTGCCCAAATTTAATATAAGTACGAAGATGGGTTATATCGGTCCACTCCTTCCGGTACCTCCCCCACAAAAGTTCGAAAATGTTCGGAAAATTTGTGCGCACGAAACTCTTGAAGGGAGTGACCGATTTGGCCCACACTTTGTACATCGTGAAAGTTCTACCAGACTAAGATGAGGTTTAAATATGGACTCAATCGGTCCACTCCTTCGGGTACCTCCTACACAAAATTTCGGAAAAGTTCAGTTTAAGACCTGTTCTGGAATCGCTTTGATTTTTGTTGTAGCAACTTGTTGTCCCCCATACGACGGTACAAGCTTCATAAGGGGCAAGTCCATACTTCCTGAGAAAATAGCCTGAAAGGTGCAAAAAACCCCTATGACACCGTGTGTAGTCTTTGGAGCGCAAGATAAATCTCGAACGGATCTGCCAATTCGGTCCAAAATTTGGTCTTCGTAATATTTTTTCCAAACATAGTTTAAGTTCGAAGATAAACAATGTCGGTCCACTACTTCAGGTACCGCCCTCACAAAAATTCAAAAATCTTTGGAAAAAAAAAAACGCACGATAACTCTTGAAGGGAGTGACTGATGTAATCCATACTCTGCACATCCTAATATATCCACCAGATATAGATCAGGTTCGAATATGGACTATATTTGTGCACTCCTTTGGGTACCTCCCACACAAAATTTCGGATAAGTTCACTTTAAGACCTGCTCTCGAACCACTTTGATTTTTGATGAAGCGATTTGCATTCGCTACTTCCATTACGATGGTTAAAGTTTCTTCAGGAGCAAGTCCATGTTTCTTGGGAAAACATCCCGAAAGGTGTAAAAAGCCCTATGGCACCATATGTGGCTCTCGAACTGTTCTACCGATTTGGTGCAACATTTAGTCTTCGTCATATTTTATCCAAACTTAGTTTCATGGGGCAATACCGGTCCCCAACTTCCGGTACTTCTCCCCAATATTTAAAGAATGTCAGTAACATGTTAGGACGATATCACTTGAATGGTGCAACAAATTTGGTCCAAATTTTGGACCTCCTAATATTTTGTCAAAATTTAGTTTAACTTCTAAAATGGCCCATATCGGTCCTCCCTAAGGGTACCTCCCCCACAAAAGTTCAACATTTGTGTTAATTCCTAGTCCACATTTTTGTCGGCAAGTTCAAATGTTGAAAAAATGGCCACAAAATTCTGCAGAGACGCTAAATACATTCTATCTGTCCGTAGATGAAAGTTTCAATTCACATTAGCTGAGGGTATACCTCTGTCGGCAAAGCCGACTGACACTTTTTTTACTTGTTCTTGGTCCACTTTCATAATCTGTGCGGGGAAATTTCATCAAGATTTTTTAAACTTTTATACACTTCGAGTCGTCAAAACTTAAATTTCTCAGAAGAAATGTGGATATTCTGAAGAGGCGGCCATATTATACAGTGGTAAATATTCTCTAAAATGTATGGGAATGACTTACGCGTAAATTATACGACTCTATAAAACAGTACACTTCCAAAAATAAATTTTTTGAAAGAAAAACGCAAGCTTTGTTATGCTTTACACTTGATTATTTAAAGAATCCTTGCCAAAGCAGGATATACGGGTGTATGCTTAATCAGGGGGATATACTTTTACTGAATTTTACTGAAAGTATTTCGGTTTAAATATAGAGTGAATATGCATAGATAATGGGGATTCTATTCAAATGAGCCAAATTTTTTACGTAAATTTTTGACTATATTTTATTTTTGTTGTATAATTTTAATATAAATTGGATTTGAATGCAAATTAATGACTAAGTTTACTCCAAACAAATGCAGCAAAATATAATAAAACTTAAACTGCATATCTTGCATAATTCGGAAAAAATGGAGGTTGAAAAAAAATTTGTAGGAGGTTCTATTCAAGTGAGCGGCAGTGTATATACGACCATATATAATAACAAGTAAGAACGGCGTTAAGTTCGGCCGAGCCGAACTTGTTATACCCTCCACCACAAGTTGTATTGAAGTAAAATGGAATAATTAGTTTCCTTTCGTTTATAAAGAAGACTTAATACTAAATTTAAGCAATTTCGGTAAAACAATTTTAGGCACCGTTCTATGGGGGCTATTTCAAAACGTCGATCTATACCGACAAATTTCTGACGGAAAGTTTTCAGACTCAAAGAAGACTAAATACCAAATTTCCTATATTTCGGTAAGAGAATGTGGCTAAAACTTAAAAAATACCGAAAATCAAGAAGTACTCTTCTATAGGGATATAAGAAGACGTACACACATACTGATAATACTCTTCTGGAAGACTAAATACCAAATGTCAGTCATTTTGGTGGAATATTGAAGCCACAACCTTCAAAATACGGAAAATCGGGAGGTACCTTTCCATGGGGGCTATTTGAAGGCGTGGATCTATACCGACAAAGTTCTGGAGGAAAGTTTTATACCACCAACGTAGACTAAGTACCAAATTTCAACCATTTCGGTGTGATAACGAAGCTAAAACCTTCAAAATACCGAAAATCGAAGGGTACCGTTCTATGGGGGCTATGAAGGCATGGACCGATACCGACAAAATTCTGGGGGAAAGTTATATACCCCTAAAGAAGACTACTTACCAAATTTCAGCAATTTTGGTAGGATAATGAAGCTAAAACATTAAAAATGCCGAAAATTGGGAGGTACCGTTCTATGGGGCTATATCAAAACGTGGACCGATATTCTCATTTTCAATACCAACCATCCTGCAAGTAATAAAAACTTCTGTACCAAATATTGACTCTCTATCTTTAAAATTGCGAGCTGTATCTTGATTTCAACAGACAGACGGACGGACGGACGAATAGAATTTTACGCTGATCAATAATATATATACTTTATAGGGTCTCCGACGAATATTTCGATGTGTTACAAACGGTATACAAAATAGCACTATAGACAATAAAGAAATAATGTTACTGGTGTACACAGATGACATTGCCATAACATGTCGACCAAAACGAGCCGAAACAGACACCTTTGAACGAATTAAAAAGCGCGGTAAGAACAAGTTTATGGTATCAACACACAAAACGTCCAGCAGACTCGGACCACCTGTGGACAATGAAAACTATAAATTTAAAGAAGTTGGTGACTTCATTTACCTAGGCACCGTCATACATAAATCAAACAAAATCAGTTTTGAAATAAAGAGAACAATAATATTGACCTTGGTCTAAGTGAACAGCTTAAAAGCAAAACCAGCTCAAATGCAAAAAAACTAGCCGACCGAACTGGACTAGCCGACCGACATCGATATTGTAAAACGTACAACGATTAACGTTGGCTGAGTCATGTTTACAAGATGGATAATGATGACCCCGCCAGAAAAACATATGAATACGAGCCATTTGACTGTATACTTCCTAATAGAGTTGGGTAATCTAGTTCCTAGTTCCTTGTACTAGTTCCAAGAAAAAACATCATGAAATGTAACCTGTGATATTAAGTATACGCAGTTTGTTCAAAGAAAAAATGTGGGACATTGGAACTGCGAAGTGAACTAGATAGTTCCATATAGTTCCTTTGGCACAACTCTACTTCCTAAGGGAAGGCTAAAACTACGATGTAAGGACCAAGTTGAAGATGATATCAAACAAGTAAAAAAGTATCGATCGGCTTTGCTATGAATCAAAACTTTCATCTACGTACAGAATTTTGTGGCTTCAAATGTCCAAAAACATTTGAACTTGCCGATAAAAATGTGGATTAGGATTAAAGTTCAAAATGTTGCGGAGGAGGTACTTGAAGGAATGGACCGACATAGTCCATTGTGGAAGTTGATCATATTTTGGGGGTCATATCTTGTATACGGAAAACATAATCTCGCTGTAAACGGGACCACAACGAACAGCATCGGTATACATTTCCCAAGGATCTTCGAATAGACTCTAAACTGCACTTAGACATAAATGTTGAACTTTTATGGGGGAAGTACCCTAAGGAGAGGACCGATATGAACCATTTTAGAAGTTGAACTAAATTTGGACAAAATATTAGGAGATCAAAAGTTTGGATCAAATTGGTTGCCCCGTTCAAGATATATCGTGCATACCATTTTAGTGACATTTTTTAAATATTGGGGGAAATACCGATATGGCCCATCTTCGAACTGAAATTGAGTTTGGACAAAATATGGCGAAGACCAAATTTAGGACCAAATCGGTTGATCTGTTCGAGAGTTATCTTGCGCTCCAACCACTACACATGGGGTCATAGGGGTTTTTTGCACTTGCCTCTGATGAAACTTATACCATCGTATGGGGGGCAGTGAACACAAGTTGCTGCAGCAAAAATCAAAACGATTCGGGAGCAGGTCCTGAACTTTTCCGAAATTTTGTGTGGGAGGTACCCGAAAGAGTGGACCGATTGAGTCCATATTGGAACCTTATCTAAGACAGGTGCAAAGTATTTCAAGTATTTTACGATGTGCAAAGTATGGACCAAATCGGTTACTCCCTTCAAGAGTTATCGTGCGCACAAATGTTCCAAACATTTTCGAACTTTTGTGGGGGAGGTACCGGAAAGAATTGACCGATATAAACCATCTTCGAACTTAAACTAAGTTTGGACAAAATATTACCAATGCAAAATTTTGGACATAATCGGTTGATCCGTTTGAGAGTTATAGTGCGCTCCAGCCAGCCAGACAGACAGACGGACGGACATACTTGGGGTCTAAACCCATTATTTCGATGAGGCACATTTTGCCCGTATGAAAGTGTATATACCCTCGTTAGCGTAAATGCTGAGGGTATAAAAAGCGTAGCATACAATATTTGAAAAGAAAAGTAGAAGATCGGGGCAAAGTATGAAACGACTCGGTTGATCAATTCGAGAGTTAATGAGCGGCCAGACAGATAGAGAGGATGGACAGGGCTAAATCGAATTGAAATTATAAAAGGTTCGACTCTTTACCATATAAACTTACCTTTGGAATTTCTACCGATATATGGCATATTAAAACCCAATTGCAGTTTTAAGTATTTTCAAACTTACCTGAAACGAAAAAAATAAAATGAATATAAATAATATGTATTTTGAAAAGATTTGTGCTAAATTGCATTTCAAATACATTTGAGGGGGAGGGGTTCGTGCCCTGGTAAATTTTCATTCTTTTACGAATATTTCCTCTTCTATTAGAGTTATTCCAAAAGACAATCGAAGTAGAAAATCTTTACCACGATGCAAAGAAGTTAGGCATAGGTGATCACGCAACGGAGATATCGCAATAGTCGCTAATCCTTCACAATTTGTAATTTTGAAATTTAATGGCAGCTTTAAATTGGTCTAAAAGAGGTAAAATAATGGTGGTATACAAAAACAAAAAAAAAACACTCTTCTAATTTGTTGAATTTTATTTCGATAGCTGATATACAAATCTCCTTCTATTGGACGCATTCCAAGGGAAGAACCTGAAAACCTACTGAGCTTTAAATCAATACCTAATGTGTGGGCCTGTGCCGCATGCTGGATATATTTTTTGCACAGTGTCATCGATTCTTGCGCCATAGGAATTCAGACAGCTGCAGGATCCTGAGCGTAGTTGAGCCAAAACTACTCTGGTTTTTCATGGCAGTGGACCGTATCCACACAATAGTTATTTCTGGTACCTTCGACTGCATACATGTGAACGCAATTTAAACCTGCTTGATAGGCTTGTTCATCTAGGAGTTCTCTCTTGCTTCGTGGCACCGGTGATATATAATGCTGCCGCTCTTTGGACGTTATTTACGTGGTGGAGATACGCTGTTTAACTCAAAGCATTTCAACACACCGGAGAACCATAAGTAAAAAATTTTAATGAATGACTTTTGGTATCAAGACCCAACTCTTTCCAATTGATTTCTTGCCATGAATATAGGGCTTTTAGACCTCTCGTGGTACGTTCTTCGACATTGCTTTTACACGCTTATTAGTGGTACTAATTGGTAATTGGTAGAGTTAATGGTCTCTCTTTCCTCTTGTTCGTAAACAGAATCAGCTACATATGTCTTTGATGAGTTCAGTCCAAGGCCATTATTGCGTGCCCATCTCGATACTTTGACTAGAGCTCTTTGCAAGAGTTCCAAAAGCGACTGTGGGAACTTCCCGCCGATCACTATGGTCACGTCGTCAGTGTAAGCTATTATTTTTATTCGTAGCTTATTAAAATCCCTAAGTATTCAGACTTTTGCAATGTTAAAGCCTATGAGGACCGCTGCTTGGTAGCATCCATCCCCTACATTATTTCATCAAAATTATTTATTCACTTTAAAGGAGTTCTTTAAATTTCCCATAAGAAAATTTCCACTTATCTTTAAACTATCCCGTTTTCACTTTTCTTCTTCTCCCACTCTGCCAACATAAGTGACTTTCGCTTATGGGTATTGTGGCTTATGTTTTTTGTTTCGTTTCATTTTTTCCTTTATATATTTTAATTTCATTTTCAATCTGCCTCTTGTTTTTTTAATAATAAGGACAAACAATAACAACAACAATTTTTTAATATTGCAAAATATTATATCCCATGACGAAGTAGTCCTTGAAGTGGTGGGGGCAGTCCTTTTAACGTTAAAGCCTTTTAAAATCAGAGTTCGAAGCAAAGTGTGTTGCGATAGTCATTCCCCAGATACTGGATGATGGTGGCTGCTTGTGGTGCACACACATACACAGACACACATTTATTTTCAATATTTTCCATATCATTAATTTTTGCGTAAAGGATTAAAAACCATGGAAATCATAACGACAACAACCAGCAACAACAAAAACATGGAACAGCCTAGCCATTATCAACAGCCCCGTCATTATCATTCTCATCATCGTAATCAGAGTGAGAATAATGAAGTAGAGAATGAAAAATCAATGAATATCTATAGTGGAAGAAATGGAAAGGGATCTGTGAATGTTGCTTCTTCGACATTTCCTCGCCCCCTTTTCCTTTAGTCTATCAATTGCTTCTACTTGCTTGTGATAATGAGTATACCGCCCGATGATAATTTTTCATTTCATGTTGTTGTTGCTGTAGGTTCTGCTGCCGCCGCTGCTCTGACTATGGTTATTTGTAATAATTTGTTCGGCTTCCACAAAACTTGTTCTGATAACTTTTGTTGCTTGTTCAACTTTTGTTGCTACAGTTTTTTCTGTTGTTGTTGTTGTTTCGTTATTCCCACAACTCGAAAAGCTCGAACAAAACAAAAAACTCGAATGCTATGCTTGATATGCTTGATATGCTGTCAATGAGTGTGATGATGATAGCAACGATATCTTTGCCTTACAGAAGGGATGTGTTTTGTCAGTTTTACATGTGTACATAATTAAGTGTTTAGAGATTTGTTTTTTGGATTATTAGGATGCGATGAGAAATAAAATATTCAAAAGACAAGAAATATGGTTAAAAAAATGTTTAACAAAATTTTTTTCAACCAACATCTGACCACAAAGCTTGGATTCATCAACAATATTTTTAAGCCAACTTCTGTCCACACAACAAAGAACTGCAAGGTGTGAATTTTTTAACAATATTTTTGCAATCAACATCTGACAACAAAGCGCGGGTTTTTTAACAATATTTGTAAACAAAAAACTCCAAAGTGTGGATTTTTCAACCAACTTCTGACCACAAAGCATGGATTTTTTTAACAATATATTTTCAACCAACTTTTGACCACAAAGCGGGGATTTTTCAACAATATTTTTTAACAAACTTCTGACCAAAGAGTGTGGATTTTCCAACAATATTTTTTCAACAAACTTCTGACCACAAAGCGTGGATTTTTTAACAATGGATTTTCTAAAACCAACGGAAATTTTCTATACCAGGAAATTTCCTATAGAAAATCTCGTCTAAAAATAGAGGAGATTTTCTATAGAAAATTTCCTCTATTTTTAGAGGAGATTTTCTATAGTAAATTTCCTCTATTTTTAGAGGAGATTTTCTATAGAAAATTTCCTCTATTTTTAGAGGAGATTTTCTATAGTAAATTTCCTCTATTTTTAGAGGAGATTTTCTATAGAAAATTTCCTCTATTTTTGGAGGTGATTTTTTATAGAAAATTTCCTCTATTTTTGGAGGTGATTTTCTATAGAAAATTTCCTCTATTTTTAGAGGGGATTTTCTATACAAAATTTCCTCTATTTTTAGAGGGGATTTTCTATACAAAAATTCCTCTATTTTTAGAGGGGATTTTCTATACAAAATTTCCTCTATTTTTAGAGGGGATTTTCTATAGAAAATTTCCTCTTTTTTTTAGAGGGAATTTTCTATAGAAAATTTCCTCTATTTTTAACAGGGGATTTTCTATAGAAAATTTCCTCTATTTTTTAGAGGGGATTTTCTTTAGAAAATTTCCTCTATTTTTTAGAGGGGATTTTCTATAGAAAATTTCCTCTACTTTTTAGAGGGGATTTTCTATAGAAAATTTCCTCTATTTTTTAAAGGGGATTTTCTATAGAAAATTTCCTCTATTTTTTAGGGGGATTTTCAATAGAAAATTTCCTCTATTTTTTAGAGGGGATTTTCTATAGAAAATTTCCTATATTGTTAGAGGGGATTTTCTATAGAAAATTTCCTCTATTTTTTGAGGGGATTTTCTATAGAAAATTGCCTCTATTTTTAGACGGGATTTTTGATAGAAAATCTCTGAACGTCATTCCAAAATTATTCCAATGAATGATTAGAATAGAATAATATCCTGTTTAAAATAAAATAAAATCTTCCCAGTCACACCCTATTGTATGCCCACATCTATACATAATACATACATATGTATAAACATATTATGTAGATCTACTCATCAAAATGTTACTAGAAAACGTTTTGCTATGAAAAAATAAAATAGAAAAAGAAGAAAAACTGAAACAGAAAGTATGTCAAAATGTTTCCATGAAAGGGATATGAAATTAAGAGTACCTCCCCCATGGTGAGGTTGTAAGTATTTAGTACTCAAGAACAACAACAACAGCTGTAGCAGCAACTATTCCTGGTTGTCTGACTTTTTTTCCTATCTGTGTCTGCTGTTTGTGTCTTTGTGAGTGTGTGCGTGTGTCACACTCTACTGTATCTATGTGTGACAACATGTATTTGTCTCCTTGAAGATACACAGATAATGATGATAATGTCGTCTTAAGAGCTGGAATTTTAATTCATTTTTCACTTTTTTAAACCTCATTATGAAACAGCTTGTGCCGTTTAACTCCTTCCGCCGACTTCTGTGGTGTTAACTTCCGTTTCGTAGCCCTCCCCCAAAAAGTGTGGTTTAATGTGAAGAAAATTGGTATTTCCTTTCATTTTTTCCTAGAAATGTAGGTCATATAATGAGAATTTGAAGAGTTTAGTGGGTTTAATAACTTTCAGGATGATTTTTGTTTCTTGCTCTCTGTGGATAGCTGCTACTGGTTGTTTGGTTCGTTGCAGCAGTAAACCTAGATAACTTAGTTTGAATGGCTAAAATGTGTTAATCTCTCATAATAAGTTTTTCATAAGCTTCTTAATTTTCATCTGATGGTAATTGTTTGAAGTGTTGTTAATATTTCGTTAGAATGCATTGTGGTTATGAATAAGTTTGGTAAATTATATTTAAAACGGGTGTTTTAGAGTGAAACAATTGATTACGAAGATAATATTGAGTGAAATTATTAGAATTGTGTAAAAAGACTGCAGGTCTTTTTTATTATAAACTCAATGATATGATACCTCCCTTCCACCGCCGATCCAAGGAACGAACATTGATTTCAAAATTTATCGTTTTTATTTCTACAAGCTGTTTTCCGGTGTGTTTGAATTATTTTAGTTGTTCACCACAGCGTATACTTACTGAAGAATGTGGAAGATATTCATCATACGCATTTTTGATTATGTAATAATAGTTTAAAAGTGCTGAATCTGATAGGTAGGCATCTACAAACGTACATGCATCAAACATGAAGGTCCTCTGGTAAAGTTCGAGTACCGATTGACGAGGTGATACTTTGACGTCTAGCCAATAAAACGAGTTGTATTGCAGCCCAAATGCATTGCGATGAAAGCATATACGAAATTACCTGTCGGTCTTGCCCCTTATGTCGTCATGTATGATTTTACCTCCAAAATCTTTAAATTGCCCGCGGACAAAAAATGACCATGGGTGTGCTCCCCTGAAAAACAGCAACCATGAACATAGTCGTTAATAGAAATGTGATGCAGGGCCTAAAAAACCCAGTAATGGTGGGGATTAGTTATTTGCCTCCGAGTCACACCTCGTCGTCAGCCAACGATCCTTAACAAATCTCTAAAGAAACGTATGTCAATCCCACAGTGGTCGGTTCTATGCACCAGATTGGCTCTGGAAGAATCTACGGCTTAGCGCCGTCATCTCAACAATAAGATGTTTGTGTTCGTGTATTCTTTTTATCATGGGAGCGACAATATATCCCAAAATACCTGTTCCGAACTCATTTGGTCCGTGCCGAGTTAGAGATGAACCCCGGGCCAAGATCCATGACCGTTTCCGTTTCCACACATCCACATATACTACACGTTCACATCGGTTGCTCAGGTCATAGTTGCCTTTGGACTACTGCAATAGTCTCTAACTTCGTCATTGTAGGAAATACGAGACAGTCCTGTAGTCTCGCCCACAACAACATACGTAGCATCATCTTACAGCCGGAAATGCTTCATTTTTGCAATTTAATTGCAACGGTCTCCGCAATTTAGTAAGGGAAATTGTACACTTTCAGAGTCGGAAAAATATATTGGTTGCTTTGATCGAGGAAACAAAGTTCACCGTCATCTGCTGCTTTCAACGTTGCGATGGTCACAAAGTTTTACCAAAGGATCGTACGTAAAAAACAGCTACCAAGGCAAACACGAGTGGTTATAATTTAATTCAGATCCGTCCGGTGCAGCCGCAACAATTCGTATTGGACCCGAATTGACATACCATGCATGTGAACTGCGACTGCATGCTATGCTGCATCTGTTTAACTGCCTAGCTAAACCCACCAAACTGTCTCCTGGTTATTTATGGGAGTACCTAGTCCAGGTTGCACAATTTTATATATTTAATTATATTCCGTTGCTATAACAACAACAGCAAATGT
Source organism: Musca autumnalis (assembly GCF_047663935.1). Taxonomy (NCBI): domain Eukaryota; kingdom Metazoa; phylum Arthropoda; class Insecta; order Diptera; family Muscidae; genus Musca; species Musca autumnalis. The sequence goes on along the minus strand of NW_027411866.1, from coordinate 131,411,490 downwards.
GAGTGTTTTGGCATCTGTTATCGAAGGTAACTCCGAGTCGGCTAATAATTGCCTCACAAACACAACCGCCATGGAAATTAACGCTAATCACGATGATAGTAGCTTAAAACCAAAATAAGTAGCTATCAGGGCAAGTTCAAAATGAAACATGTGCGGCTAAACAAAGCAAAGCAGCAGGATAATCTTAAGAAGATCAACAATACTTCCTTAGAAGCGGCGAAGGGGATCAGATCCCTTTTGAGTACAAAACACTTCATAGTCCCCGAAGAAGATAAAAAGCTTGTAACCTTCAAATGCTTCAAGCAAGAATCATTTGGCAGAGGGCGACAAAATCAGCTCGAACATGAGAAAGATGGGACCGATCGCTGAATCGTCTGGGAATTCTAAACGGAAATATTGGGCCTCTCAGAAGAAGGCGGACAATAAAAAATCGCTATCATCTTATGCCAAAATAACGGTGGTCGACATCTGTAATCTATTAAGAAAATGATCAACAAAACACTATTAGATCCCATACTGCAGTTTATATCGTCAGCAGCGGGTTGAATGTGGCCTGTTAATCTTCTTCGTCGATCCACATGCAAACTCTGTCGCTCTCGAGGAGATAATTAGCAGCATCTTAACTCTTTTGAAAAGTGGCAAACTTATGCTCGTGAGTTAAAATGAGATCCCTCAAGCAGCAAGAGGGTACGTCAACGCATGGGACAGCAAACTCGAGACGGAAAGCATGCTCGAAATCTTTGGCAAAAAAAAACAAGTAAGCAAAGGCTATAGTCGGACGGGGCCGACCATGTGATACCCTACACCACAACCTGTAGGAATTAGCTATGTGCAACCGCCTTGCACGCTGAATGTCCGGGTTCGATTCCCATCAAATTGTCTACGGTGGTAAAATATCCCATAGTATTGTTGTGATATTTCCTGAGTATTTCAGACATGAAACATTAAAGTAAATTTTTTGAACTTATTAAACTCCAAATGGCAAATTGGAGCCATATTTGGGGAAAATCGTTAAAATACCTAAAATCGGGAGGTACCGTTATATGGGGTCTACAAAAAAACATGGACCTATCTTAACAATTTTAAGTGGCGAAATTTCGTGGCCACTTGGAACCACATATGTAAAATTTCAGCTAGTTAAAGCAAAAAATGTGGCTAAGATCCCTAAAACACCTTAAATCGGGAGGTATCGTTATATGGGGACTATACCGAACAGTGGACCTATCTTGACAATTTTTAGTGGAGCAATTTCGCGGCCATTGAGAACCTCAAATGTAAAATTTCAGCTAGTTTGGGCAAAAAATGTGGCTAAGATCCATAAAATACCTTAAATCGGGAGGTATCGTTATATGGGGACTATACCGAACCGTGGACCTATCTTGACAATTTTTAGTGGAGCAATTTCGCGGCCATTGGGAACCTCAAATGTAAAATTTCAGCTGGTTTGGGCAACAAATGCGGCTAAGATCCTTAATATACCTTAAATCGGGAGGTACCGTTATATGGGGGCTATACCAAAACTTGAGCCGATATAGCCCATCTTCGAACTTGATCTTCCGACGGCTAAAAAATGGTATTCCCCAATTTTCAGCGAAAGCGGTCAACAAATTGATTCTATGTATATCCCTAGAAGGAACTATGGGTCTATCTCGCTTCCTTTTGTATGTTACATACAAATGCACTAACACATAATACCCCTTACCACATAGTGGTGTAGGGTATAATTAGAATTTTGACGTGAAGACATGGGATGTCCTTAACTGGGAGGACAAGGGCGATGACACTCTTCTTGTGTTGAGACTGGACGATTTCTTATTGACCTGTCAAAGACTAAGGGCAACGCCACGTCTCAAATGCCGTCTACTTCAAAATCGACGAGGAATTGACTAAGGCAAGGATGCAAACAGCCATGGCTAGGAGATTTAACACTTGAAGGAATCTAAACCATTAGCGACTCTCATAAAGTTTGTTAATAGAGAACCAATGCTCGGAGTCAACCTAGCAAATAAGCCCACCATCGTTAATATAAATAATACATGACCATATACATAGAAACCCTAATAAACGAGATCCATGAGTGTAGAATCTTAGAGGAATATTTTGACCATGGCTATATAAGATTTATGCTATGCCAGCGCCCAATCCGATAAGTTTCCCGAGCAAATCCTAAACCAACTGAACCATGTTTGGAAAACTAGTGATATAGTGGTTAGAGGAAGGAATGGGTGACGTAGGGGATGAAAGATAGAGGATAAAGAAAGGTCCTGACCGGCTTTAATATGGCAAAGCCAAAGACTTGTCTGGGCCCCTCTCTCATTTCAAGTGGACACTGACCTCACCGTGGTGTCACCTAGGGAGCTGCCTTAAGCACCCGTAAAAAGTAGTGAGCTAACATGTGCCGCGCGTTCACCCATAAGAACGTTAAAAACTTGGGTTTGGGCGTCGGGTTAGTAACCCTCCCTTAGAAAAAAAGCAGCCTGCTATGAAAAAACGAAAGAAAAGATAAACAATTCCCTCTAAAGTTGACGACCACCGCAAAAGTTTTAAGAACCATGATCTGCGAATCTGCACCTGAAATGTTCGCACACTTTATAGAGAAGGTGGGGTTTACGCATTGGCAGATGTACTTGAAAAGTACAAGGCCGACATTACTGCCATACAGGAAATACGATGGATTGGGAAAAGCGTCACAACAACACCTAAAGGTGACGCACTGTATTATAGCTGCCATGACACAAAGCATGCGTTTGGTTGCGGATATATAGTTGGTCGGAGGTTAAAACGTCTGGTCTCCAGCTTCACCCCAGTGAATGAAAGACTCGCTGCAATTCTATTAAAAGCAAAATTCTTCAACATCAGCTTTATTTGCGCTCATGCTCCTACTGAAGACAAGGACGAACAGACCAAATATATATTTTACGAGCGCTTAGAAGAAACTTATGACCGTTGTCCTGCCCATGACATTAAAATTATTCTAGGAGATTTTAATGCCAAAATTGAAAAGATCAGGAAATTCAGTCTCCACAGTGAAACATCTGACAATGGTGTGAAGCTGATAGACTTTGCAGCACCAAAACATGGTAGTTAGCAGTGCCAGATTTAAGCATCTCGATATTCATAAAAGCACCTGGCTGTCTCCAGATCCAAGAACAAGAAATAAAATTGATCACGTTGTGATAGATGGAAGACATTCATCGAGCGTGTTGGATGTACGATCGTTCCGAGGAGCAACAGAGACTTGGGCCACTACCTTGTTGCAGCAAAGGTATGTACCCGTCTAAACCTCTCAAATAAAGCACTGTCAGACACAACACGGAAGTTGGACATTGGTAAGCTGCAAAAACAACAGATAGCCACAGTGTTTCCACTCAACTGGCCCAATTGCTTAATGAAAGCCCTCCTCGACCCGATAACATATCAGGACAATGGCAAAATATTGCCCAATCCATACAAGCAGCCGCAAAATCCATACTTGCATACCAGAGACCTCCACCAAGGAATCCATGGTATGACCAGGAGTGTCATGGTGCTATCGAAGAGAAAATTGCGGCATATAGGGCTACTCTACAATCAGTAGCAACGCGTAGCACACGAGAGGGGTACGGGAGAAAAGGAGAGCGGAGATACGCAGGAAAAAGAGAGAAATGAAAAAGCGGGACTGTGAACAAAACGAGATATACAGTAGCCAGAATGAAGTCCGAAATTTCTACCAAATAGTGAAGCATAAAACTGAAGGCTTTGGTACAGGCGCATCCTCCTGTAGAGGCCAGCAAGGTAATTTGGTAACTGATACAGATAGTGTGCTCGGAATATGTAAAGAGCATTTTTCCAAACAGCTGGTATCCAATACTAACGAAGACAACAAAGATGCAGACAGATCTAATCCCAGAAGATGGTATTGAATGTATACCGCCCAGCCAAAATGAGGTAAAGACAGCAATAAGTCGGCTGAAGCATAATAAGACAGCAGGAGCCGATGGCCTACCAGTCGAGCTGTTCAAAACCGGAGGCGACACTCTGATAAGGTGTATTGATCAGCTAACTTGTAACTGATTCCTTTGCAAAAGTCGAAAGGGAATCTTCAAAAGCCGGTCTGGCAGTAAACGGCGATAAAATCAAGTTGATGGTATCGACGCGTAATACGATCTCGCACCATCTGTTAATGTTGGTACATACAATTTTGAGGTAGTAAAGAACTTCGTCTACCTCGTCTCCGCCGTAAATACAACAAACAACATCAGTTGTGAATTACGAAGAAGAATAGTGTTGGCCAACAGCTGCTACTTTGGGCTAAGTAGGCAGTTTAAGAATAAAGCCACATTTTGTTAAATAAAAGTAACACTTTATACTTTACATTGATACTGCCCGTGCTAATGTATAGTTCCGAAGTGTGGGAACTTGCGCAAGCAGATAAGGCAGTGCTTCGAGAGAAAAATTCTTCGAAAGATCTAAGAGCCAATCTGCGTTGACGGCGGATATCGACGTTGTATGAACAACGAGCTGTTGAACGAATCGAAATACAATGATTGCGATAGCCAGGCCATGTCATTAGAATGAGTGATGACGAACCCGCTTAAAAGGCGTGGTGGTTCACGCATATCTGGAAGGCCAAATCTTAGTTGGAGCGAACAAGTGAAACGAGACATCAGAAAGCCACATACAGAAAAGCTACTCAGAGGATTGGAGATATATTCTTAGTTCGGCTTATGAAACAAATGTTCTGTAAAAGGCCAGCTAAGTAAATAAAGAAGGAAGCCACATAAATGCCTAAGCACAGAGGATATAGACAGAAATGTCAACGATTTCCAGGAGCCACTAGTGAAGTTATTTTCTACTGGCACGCCACGCCTAAACCTTCCAATATTTTGTGAATTTGTATACCCTCAGCATTTATGCAAACGAGGGTATATACACTTTCATATGGGCAAAATGTGCCTCATCGAAATAATGGTTTTAGACCCCAAGCATGTTTGGACGAAATGTGTTTCAGACAATTTGGAGTCGATTGAGCAATGTCCGTCCGTGTGTCTGTCTGGCTGGCTGGAGCGCGCGATAACTCTCGAACGGATGAACTGATTCGGTTCAAATTTTGGCTTTCGTAATATTTTGCCCAAACTTAGCTTAAGTTCGAAGATGGACTATATCGGTCCACTCCTTCCGGTACCTCCCACACCAAAGTTCGAAAATTTTCGGAAAATTTGTGCGCACGATAACTCTTGAAGGGAGTAACCGATTTGTTACAATACGGACTCAAACTGTCCACTTCTTCGGGTATCTGCCACACAAAATTTCAACAAAAGTTCAGTTTAGGGCCATATCTCGAATCGCTTTGATTTTTGATTTAGCAACTTGTATTCAACGCCTCCCATACGACGGTACTAGTTTCATTAAGGGCAAGTCCATACATCCTGAGAAAATAGCATGAGAATTGCAAAAAACCCTATGACGCCGTGTGAGGTGGTTGGAGTGCAAGATAACTCTCGAACGGATCTGTCGATTCGGTCCAACATTTGGCCTTAGTAATATTTTGTCCAAACATAGTTTAAGTTCGAAAATAATCCATATCGGTCCACTCCTTCTGGTACCTCCCCCACAAAAGTTAAAAAATGTTCGCAAAAATTATTAGTACGGTAACTCTTGAAGGGAGTGGCCGAATTGGTCCATACTTTACACATCCTAATATATATACCAGATATAGATCAGATTCATATGTGGACTATATTTGTCCACTCCATCCGGTACCTCCCACACAAAATTTCGGATAAGTTTACATTAAGACCTGATATCGAATCACTTTGATTTTTGTTGAAGCAACTTGCATTCGCTGCCTCAATTACGATGGTAAAAGTTTTTTTCAGGGGCAAGCCCATACTTCTTGAGCAAACAGCCCGAAGGGTGTAAAAACCCCAGAGGCACCATATGTAGTGGCTGGAGATCCACTTCAATAATGGCCAATGTCGAACCATTCCTTTTAGTATTTCCTTCGTAAAACTTTTGATCTTTAATCCTAATCAACATTTTTGTCGGTTCAAACGCCCAAAATTTAAAAAAAAACCCTACATACATACGTTTTTTGGGATAAAATTGTTTCAATATAAACAGGCTGAGGGTATATCTCTGTCGGCAAAGCCTACTGATACTTTTTTACTTGTTTTATATAAATTAAAAATTGGTATTGGTGAAAAAAATTGAGTTTTGTCCAAGTGCGTTATAATTTTTTGAAATGGTCAAAGTTCCCAAAAACCCTGCCGGTACCAACGGAAATAAATGATGAGCACGATAACTTCGAACTGAATATCGGATATGCACATCGTAAAATTTCTGTTAACGTCCATAAACATTGCGATATTCATTTAAAGTAAGATAAGGCGCACCGTGCGACACAGTCAGTGAATTGTCCCAATTTAAACCTCTATATCTCTAAAATTATACAACATACGAAAATATTATACAGGTCAGTCTTGTAAAGAATTTTCACAGCTACAATATTTTCTCTAATCCCATTTTCATACGACCTGCGGTTTCCAAGCAAACCCATGAAAACCTACAAAACCCTAAATATGTGAACTGTGATCGCGATTTATTCAAAAAGCGATTTTTTTTTTATTTTTCTCATCTATGAACATAGTACTTCCAGAATTCACCAAAACTCCCCAGACGCACAGTGATCGAAGATTGGTTTGAAATATTCATTGAAGGTAGTACTTGTAATTCGCATTACAATGATAATATTTTTGAGTGGCTATGTCCATGCTTCCTAACTAACGAATTACTCCCAAATTTAGATTTAGTTCCAAGGTAGACTATCGGTCCATTATTCCCCAAAAATTTAATATTTTCCTTCAATCCATCACTCTTTTTAAAATTCTTTGTGGTCCATAATGAAATTATGTGTGCAGTTTAGAATCTGTGTATGAAGTCCATTAATTAAACCCCATTTTTGCCGAACACACGCAAAGTTGTTGCTATTTTTCAAAAAAAAAAAAGTCAAACTCAACCTTAAAATTTTGTTTATCCACTAACCCAATTTCAAATGACCTTAAATTTCCACAAAAGAAAAATAAAACAAAAAAATTCCACAACTCAAACAAAATTGATGATAAATTGCAAATACTCACATCACACACACACTCGTATCGATAAATACATAGAAGGATACCCTCCTCATAACAAGAAGTGGCACTAAAACATGGGCTTTTCCAGTGAATTGTGAAACTTTATTTTGAAAGGAATTTATGATAACAAAAGCAACAAAAACAAAACGACACCATTCAATGACTATTTAACGTGAAAGGATGGTAATGGTGCTACCAACGATGATGATGGCGTTGTCATGCTATCGTCTAAGAAATGGGACATTTTGGGTGGCCCGGCAATATCACATTGAGACAGTCTTTGGTGGAATGAAGCAAGTATGGTGGAGGTGATAAAATAACAAAGTTTTCAAGCATTCGCTGCAATCGTGCGTAAAAGATGAGGTAATATTTTCAAAGTGAAAAGGAATTTTCGTTTGCGCTCAATAAAATCCGTTTCTTAAAGTTATTGGTTTAGACTTTGAATGGTTCGATGGTTGGGTTGGTTACTTGGTTTGCTGGTTGGTTTCTTGGTCGATTGGTTACATAGTTTGTTGAGCAAAGATATTTTTATTTACCGTCAAAGTATTTTTCTTTTAAGTGAGGATTTAAATGCATTACATAAGAGAGGAGGAAGAGAGGGATGAGAGAAAAGTGAAGAAGAGGTTTTAATTTATAAGACAGTTATGAATGTGGACGTACTTTATGAAAGTGCTTGGGTTGTAATAATAATACTATTTTCTTTAAAGAAACTCGGGTGAAGTGATTCTTTATAGACGAGTTGAAGGGAGCCTTGTTAGACAGCACAATGAGAAAAGAAACTATAAACGAGCTACTGTAAGCATCTGCTCAAGAAACTAATGTAAGACGACCTGAAGAGGGTCTATTTCATAGACGATAAGAAGAAAGTCTACTTTAGAGACGAGGTATAGAAAGTCTCCTTCATAGACTAAACTAAGGGGCCAATGACACGTTTTTAAGGCAAAAAGTATTTTTTTCATGTCAACGATTTAAACCAACTAATAACGGAATTCTATTCTCAGCACTTTCAAACCAATTTAAAAAAAAATTGAGTCAATTTGCGACTTTAAAAAAATCCATTTCCCAATTACGTTAAACTTAAAAATTTGGATGTTTTTCATTTTTGGTTGGAAAACCGTCGAAAGCCTAAAGATTTAGTAGAGAGGATTTTTGGAGTAGACTGAATTTCGAAAACTATATGACGGCAGTTAAAAAATCATTTTAATAGTATTTGTGCACGCCTTAACCAAATTAATAAAAAAAAAACATGTAAGAAAGTATCTGTCGGCTTTGAAGACAGAGATATACCCTCAGCCTATGTGAATTGAAACTTTCATCTACGGACAGATAAAGGCTACAAAACAAAAATCATTTTTCATAAAAACTGTGTATTTAGTTGGTTTCGAGAATTGTGTGTCCCTCTTTTGACATTTAAACTTTCGATCTTTTCGACCACAATGTCAAGAAACTTGGACTTGCCACGAAAAACATAATACGACCTTAAGGAGAAGTATCGGTTTATTTGAAAAAAATTTTGAACTTTTGTGGGAGAGGTACCCTAAGGAGAAAACCGATATGAACCGAAGTTGTGGACCGATATTGTCCATCTTCGAACTTAAACTAAGTTTAGACAAAATATTACGAACCCCAAATGTTTAACCAAATCGGTTGATCAGTTAGAGTGCTATAGTTCGCTCCAGCCACTACACATGGTGCTACAAGGGCTTTTTACACTTTTCGGACTATTTTCTCGGGAAGTATGGTCTTGCAACTAAAAAACGTGCATCATCGTAATGGAGGAGGAAGAATACAAGCTAATACAACAAAAATCAAAGCGATTCGAGCGGAGATCTTAAACTGAATTTATCCGTAATATTGTGTGGGAGGTACCCGAAGCAGTTGACCGATTGAGTCCATATAGAAACCTCATTTATGTCTGGTAGAAATTTCACGAAGCAAAGTATTGGTTACTTCCTTCAAGAGTTATCTTGCGCACAATTTTTCCGAACATTTTTTAACTTTTGTGGGGAAGGTACCCGAAGGAGTGGACCGATATGACGCATCTTCGAACTTAATCTATGTTTGGACAGAATATTACGAAAGCCAAATTTTGGACCGAATCGACAGATCCGTACAAGAGTTATCTTGCGCTCCAACCAGTACACGTGGTGTCATAGGGGTTTTTTGCACCTTCCAGGCTGTTTTCTCAGGAAGTATGGACTTGCCCCTGAAGAATCTTGTACTGTCGTATGAGGGGCAGTGAATACAAGGTGATAAAAAAATCAAAGCGATTCGAGAGCAGGTCCTAATATGAACTCTTCCGAAATTTTGTGTGGGAGGTACCCGAAGGAGTAGACCAATTGGGTCCATATTGGAACCTCATTTGTGTCTGGTAGAAATTTCACGATGTGCAAAGTATGGACCAAGTTGCTTACTCCCTTCAAAACTTATCGTGCGCACAAGTTTTCTGAGTATTTTCGAACTTTTGTGGGGGAGATAACGGAAGGATTGGACCGATATAACCCATCTTCAAACTTAAACTAAGTGTGGACAAAATATTACGAAAGCCAAATTTTGAACTGAGTCGGTTGATCCGTTCGAGAGCTATCGTGCGATACAGCCCGACAGACAGACGGACGGACATGGCTAAATCAACTCCGAATTGTCTGAAACGAATTTCGTCCAAGCATACTTGGGGTGGTGCTGAAGTTGAATACCCCCAATGAAGTCAAAATACCAAATTTCAGAGATTTCGGTGGAATATTGAGGCCACAGCCTTCAAAATACCGAAAATCGGGAGATACACTTCTATGGGGGCAATATAAAGGCGTGGACCTATACCTAAAAATTTCAGGTGTAAAGTTTTCCACACCCAACGAAGTCTAAATACCAAATGTCAACCTTTTCGGTAGAATATTGAGGCCACAACCTTCAAAATGCCAAAAATTGGAACGTACCGTTCTATGAAGGCTATATTAAGACGTGAACCTGTACCGTCACATTTTTTGGGGAAAGTTTTATACCATCAACGTAGACTAAATACCAAAATTGAATATCCCCAACGAAGACTAAATACCAAATTTAAGCCATTTCGATGGAGTCCAGTTTAAAGATTATAGAAGACCTTCCTTTGTTCCAGGAAGGTCAACGTAGGTTCTATCTTGACCAATCCACAGTGGTGATAGGGTGCTATTTACCACAGAAAACATTAGGTTGCCCTTGACGACTTCGATGAAGGATTGTTTAGTAGTTGATGAGATTGGATGTGTGTGTTGCAGCTTCTTGCGCTGATAGAAGGCTGGCGATTAGAGGTCGGTGGTTTACTATCGATTTATCTGTTGAGATTATGGGGTGTACTATATGAAATGTTATGCAGTTCGATGGTCCATCCCCTTACGTCTACTCGTGGAAACAGCACATGGAAACAATACCCAAAAAAATCAAAAAGGAAATCCAATAGCGGCAGCCTGATAACTTTTCTGAGTAGGTTCATTAAGCCTCCAGTCAGGAACTGGCCAAGTAATTGTTGTCAGCATCACTAATGACAATGTGGGCAATCTCATCTACATCAAAATTGTGGAAAAGCATTAGCATCCCTAATGACCATGTGGACAATTTTGGTGTAGATGAGATTGTCCACATGGTCATTAGTGATGCTGACAATAATTACTTGGCCAGTTCTGACAGGAGGCTTAATGATCATACTATTCCTATTTTGAGTATTGTTACCATGTGCTGTTTCCACAAGTAGACGTAATGGGATGGTCCATCGAACTTATTGACCTTTTATATAGTACACCACCTTTCTCAACCGACCCTGCGAGCCAATTTCCAAAAAAATATATATCGGAATATTTCCAAACATGTATAATATACGAATATGGACTATATCGGTGCACAGCTTCGAAATAGTCCCTCACAGAATTTCAAATTTTAAGGAACATTTTGCAACCGGTTGCTCCCGCTGCGCCTTTTACAACAATATAAACACTGAGATATTTGCCCAAAAAACTCTAAAAAGCAGCACCAACTATGCACTGGATTGACCCGGGGCAGACACCTCAACAATTATATGTTTGGCTTCGTATATTTTTCTCACCATAGGAACGACAATATATTCCGGTATGCCTGCTCTTTTGATCCGTGCCGGGATATAGAAGAACCCCGTACCATGGATATATTCCATTTGGTAGATCCGCATCCATCACACGTCAACATCGGTTAAATGTAATGAATGTGGATAATGCTTACACTTCCGAATATGCTCTGGACTTAGCCGCCTCCCGGACTCCTGCGATAGTTGTTATGTTGCTGCACCAACACGTCTTCCAGTGTATCTCAAACTTCGTCGTCTAAATACAAAATATCCCTGCAGTCTCCCCAACAACAACAAACTCAGCATTTTACACCAGATTTTGTCTTTCAACGCGCCGGAACTACATCATTCCCTCAATTCAATTTCAAAGGGCTTCGCGACAAAGTCAGAGAAATTGTAGACTTTGTGAGTCGGCGTAACGTCGTCACCGGCATCCAGGAAACAAAGCTCACCGTCACCCGTGTCTTGAAACGTTGCGATAGTTACAACGTTTTTCGAAAGGATCGTACAAGAATCGGATAAGGAGGACTCCTTCCTTTCACACCAGTCTGACAAGTACAGATCTATCTCGCTTGACTCTAGTGACCCATACATAGAATCTATGGGGGTAGCAATATAGTTAGGTAAGTTAAGGGTATATAGCTCTGCGTTATTGCCCGGCATTAGTTCGGTTAGGAAGGGTAATAACCGTTTGATGCTAGAGAATTTCAATGCTCCACATTTTGCACGGTGAACGAGACCGCTTCTGCGAGGATAAGACGAGATTGCTGCAGCCCACTAAACATCACCATTGTGGCACCCAGTCTAATAATGACATGTCCTAGCAACCCGTGATTTCTAGAGTTGGGCAATCTCGTTCAATTGAACGATCCGGAACATTATCTCGTTCAATGTACACCGGAAATTTCTTTGACAAAACTGCGTATACTTAATTTCACACGTTGGTTTTTATGATGTTACTCATTTGTCTTTGAACGAGGACAGTGATCCGGATTGTTCAATTGAACGAGATTGCCCAACTCTAGTGATTTCCCTTGGCTCAGACCACCTTACTATTACCGTCTATGTTAATAGACGTCCGACTTCATAACCTCGAATCAGCGTACTTTTCTGCACCATGGGAAAACTGATTGCCAAGGTTTCATAGAATTTGCCAATCACTGCTTCGGATAGTTGTCCATTCACTCAAATCCTAAGGGAGCTGCGATAATTTTCCGACACATATCCAAAATTAGACTGAATTTCATAGCCGATGCGATGAGACTAGCAAATTGGCGTGAAGAGCTTCGTCGTACGAACCCTTTCAGATCCGAATCGACGAGACTAGCAAATTAGCGTGATGAGCTTCGTTGTATGAATCCTGAAGACCCAAAACATAGGGAACATACTCTTTAAGTCAAAAGGTTAGTAGGCGGGCATAAAAGAAAAAAAATTGGCTAGACCACCTGAAATAACGCAAGATTGGTGCAGGATTGAGTAAACGGTACTATCTCACTCGAATCCGGGAAATGATGTTAGAACGGTTGTTACATTTAACGCCGTGGCAGAGACAGGTCCGAAGAACTGGGCATCTTATTTTAACCGGCAGTTTATAGAGCTCCTCGAATGCGATAGGACAATAAAAAACGTGCAATATTCGAGTCCTCTCAGCCAAGGAGGTACCAGTTTACGATGAGCGATGTTGCTGATGTCATCCGTAACGACTAATCATACAAAGCGTTGGGCCCAGACGGAATCTCAATGGTAATTCTTAAGCAACTGGATGAAGCCGGAATTGAGTATCTGCCAAATGTCCTCAATTTACTGTTAGCCACCCATATTTTACCAGAAACCTGAAAAGTCTGTAGTGTTGACCCGCTACTGAAGCCATGCAAGGACGCCAGGAGGGAATATCTCTCTCCTGTCGTCAGTAGTGATGATTTTTTAGAGGCACCACTCCTCCCCAAAATACACAGTATCACAACAACATAACAAGCCATATTCAAACATATATGAGGTAATGACTGAACCAGAACAGCCTGTGAGAGCGAACGGTCATGGTTGCCCTTGACGTATCGAAAGTCTTTGATGCCCCAGAGGACCTAGATATGATTTCTCACCAGCAGTGTTTGAAACGTTGGATAATCAACCAGTCGATTGTGGAATTCAGAAATAAGAAGTCTAAGACCCGTACCGTGGAACAGGAATTCCCGCGGTGGTGATATCTCTGGAACTTTTTAACCTCCACCTTTCTGAAATCCCACACTAGAGACGTCATACATGCCATTATGTGCGCGGATGATTACACAAACTTGGCGTGGGTTAAATATCTTCTACCTACCCCAAGATATTGGGTGTAACGCTCGACAGCATGTTTAAGTCGTCCGCGCAAGCCACTATTTGCGACAAGATACATAAGAAGAAGGAATAAGGTCGTCAAATCGCTAGAAGACAGCACTAGATCGTGCTTCGAATATTCACCATATCGGTCCATTTTTATACCCTCAGCAATTATGCTAACGAGGGTATATACAATTTCATACGGGCAAAATGTGCCTCATCGAAATAATGGTATTAGACCCCAAGTATGTTTGGACGAAATGTGTTTCAGACAATTTGGATTTGATTTAGCCATGTCTGTCCGTCTGTCTGTCTGGCTGGTTGGAGCGCACGATAACTCTCAAACGGATCAACCGATTCGGTCCAAAATTTGGCTTTCGTAATATTTTGTCCAAACTTAGTTCAAGTTCGAAGATTGACTTTATCAGTCCCTTCCTTCCGGCTCCTCTACCACAAAAGTTGGAAAATGTTCGGAACATTTGTGCGAATGATAGCTCTTGAAGGGAGTAATCGATTTGGTCCATACTATGCAACTCGTGAAATTTCTACCAGACTTAGATGAGGTTCAAACATGAACTCAATCGGTCCATTCCTTCGGGTACCTCCCACACAAAATTTCGGAAAAGTTCAGTTTAGGACCAGCTCTCGAATCACTTTGGTTTTTGTTGCATGAACTTGTATTCACTGCCCCCCATACAATAGTACAAGTTTCGTCAAGCGCAAGTCCATTCTGCCTGAGAAAATAACCTGAAAGGAGCGCAAGATAACTCTCGAACGGATCTGCCGACTCGGTCCAAAATGTGGCCTTCGTAATATTTTGTGCAAACTTAGTTTAAGTTCGAAGATAAGCCAAACATCACGAAAGTTGTAAAAAACGCCCTATGGCACCATATGTAGCGGCTGGAGAGCTCGAACCGAATACGGCGTTCGTCCACACTTTGAATATTGTAATATTTTTTCGAATATTAGATTTAATTCGAAGATGGTGCTTATAGGTCCACTCCTTCTGGTACCTTCCCCACAAAAGTTCGAAAATATTCGCTAAAATTGTACGCTCGATATCTCATAGACGTAGCAACCGATTTGGTACAAATTTCGAAACTCTAAATATTGTCGAGACTTATTTTAATTTCAAATTTGGGCCCTATCTGTCCAACCCTTGGGGTAACACCCACAAAAATTTTTGTTTGGTTAAAGGTCTGTTTGAGGATACTTTGGACATTTTTACCGAAGGTTTTCCTTGTGACCCTGTTTACAGCGATATTATGTTTTTCGTAGGTTAGTATGATAAAAAAACCCTATCTATCGATATCCCCGCAAATTGTTGACCTTTAATCCTATCCATAAGTTTTTTTTTTTGGAAAAAAAGTATTTCTATCCACACAGGCTGAGGGTATATCTCTGTCGGCATAGACGACTGATACTTTTTTACTTGTTCGAGTACATACTTACATATCGTCACCTGAAATGCCCAAAGACGTAGCCCTCAAAGGGTTACGTTAAGGGTTACGTCTTTGGGCATTTATATTCCCACACACACACATTCCCGAAAGGGACACGGAAGACTTCTCACATATATATGAGTGCACGCCGATTCATATTCATTTGGGGTATTAAACGTTCCATATGAAAATTGTCGGTATAGGTCCACGTCTTCATATAGCCCCCCATAGAACGTACCTCCCAATTGTCAATGGTTTGAAGGTTTTGGCGTCAATATTGTTCTGAAATGGCTGAAATTTGGTATTTAGGCTTCGTTGGGGGTATACAACTTTCACCCAGAAACTTGTCGGTACAGGTCTACGCCTTCATATAGCCCCCATAGAACAGCATCTTCCTATTTTCGGTATTTTGAAGGTCCACGCCTTCATAAAGCCCCCTTAGAACAGTACCTCACTATTTTCGATATTTTGAAGGTTGTGACCTCAATATTCCACCGAAATGGCTGAAATTTGGTAGTCGTTCTTCATTTGGGGTATTAAACGTTCCATATGAAATTTGTTGGTATAGGTCCACGCCTTCATGTAGACCCTATAGAACGGTACCACCCGATTATCGGTATTTTGAAGGTTTTTATTTCTTTATCACACCGAAATGGCCGAAATTTGGTACCTAGTCTTCATTGGGGATATACAATTGTCTGCCAGAAATTTGTCGGTATATGTCCACGCCTTCATATTGCCCTTATAGAACGATAACTCCCGATTTTCGGTATTTTGACGGTAGTAGCCACAGCAACCCACCAAAATGGCTAAAATTTGATATTTATGGCCTGTTTCTCTAAGACGATTCGAATTCAAATTCGTTCGAATTACTACCAAACTCCTGTTGTTGTAGGTTATATTTGTTTGATTGAAAATGATAACAATTCAAATATTTTTCAAAAAACAGAAATTTGGTAGTAGTTCGAACGAGTTTTTATTCGAATCGTCTTAGTGAAACAGGCCATTAGTCTTTGTTTGAGGTAAAAGCCTTTCTGACTGAAATTCGGCGGAGTAGGTCCACGTTTCGATATAGCTCCCATAATTCTAAAATATTGAAATTTGTTATATAGTCTTCCATGTTGTTACAAAAGGTTCTAGAAGAGAATTATTAGTATAGGTCCGCGGGTTTCCAGACCCCCCATAGAAAGGTACCTCTTGATTTTCGGTATTTTGAAGGTTTTACCGATATATTGGAAATTTGGTATTTAGTCTTCTTTGAGTCTAAAACTGTCCGCCAGAAATTTGCAGGTGTAGATCAACGTTTTGATATAGCCTCCATAGAACTTCCCGAATTTCGGTCAAGGTCAAAGTTTTTTAACTATTTTTCATCAAAATATGAGTGTTTTTGTGGCTTTAATATCTTCCTATGTATTAAAGATGATCAAACACCAACAAATAATCTATTAAAATACCAAAAAACTAAAAAAATCGAAAAAAAAAATTTAAAAAAAAATAATTCAAAAAAAAAATTACAAATTTAATTTTTTTTAAAAATTTAAAAACTCGTATAAAAAGCCATATACTCAAAAAAATTAATTTGTGCCAAAAAGCTGTAATTCATATGGGAAAGGGTATAGAAAAACACACATTTTTAACCATGTAATTTCAATAAATTGAAAAAAGTGTTAATAGGACGAAAAGGGACGGGTACAAAAGCATATATGGACTGAAAGAGGAGACTCTCGGACATCTTCCTCTGAACACAGAACATTGTTCCATGTTGTTCCACAAAAGTTCTAGTCCACTAAATTTGGAATTTCATAAAATTTAGTACCTAAGGAAAAAAATTAAATAGATCATGTTGTGTAAACGCTACGGCAATTTACTAAAAAGCTACAATCCTACGTACCTTACAAAAAAACAATGAACACAATATCTGTTATATTTTCGCAGAAATAGCTACGTCTTTCTCCCGAAATTTGCAAAAACTACGTATTTCCCAAAAATGGAGAAAATGTTTGTTTTTAGGGGCACACCACGCCCACATCTTCCAATATTTTGACCTCATTTTTTGGTTTCCATAGTTTCAATATGTTTATAATCGAATCCCATATAGAAATTAAATATATTTGACAAAACACAATTTTGATTTTTGGCCAAGAAAATCTATTCCTGAACCATTGTGCGCCGTTCTTGCTTGTTTAAGATTTCATGATGGATGATATATAGTCCACTTCTTCCGGTACCCTCCCCGCAAAAGTTCAAACATTTAGGCTAAAGAACAGATTGAGACATGTCCGCAGATATATTTTAGATGTTATTGCGAAAATACTTATACGCTGGATTTGCTACTTTTCATCATGTCACAGGCTGAGGGTAAAGCCGAGTAATAATTTTTTACTTGTTACACTTTAATTTTATTCTCCGTACAACTCTTAATAATGCCACGAATGTTTCTAAGACGCTTCCCAAATGGTATTCTTTCAACAAGGAAGTATTGCGTTTTTATACCCTCAGCCTTTAGGCTAGAAAGGGTATATCAGGAATATTGTCAATTATTTCATATTCCATTTCCATCCCTCGAAGTGACTTCAGCGAGTAGATTGCATAATACCTGCAAAATGTTACACAGAATTCGCAGAATGTACATAAAATTTATAAATTATTGAATATAAGTCTACTTTTTTCAAAATTTAGGCCCATTTAGTGGTCATAAAATTACATAAAAATTTGTTGTGGATCAAAACTTCACGGCGAATCAAATGAGACTACAATCATACCGATTGGTGTTACAGTTTCGATGTTACAGCCAAAATAAGCACATATTTCAAAAAAATTATTTTTTGTTTGAAAAAATACTTTTTCACATGCATTATGTAGTAGAAAATATTGTACAAATCTATAGGAATACTTCCTTCATTTTGCTTAAATCTTCCAATAAAATAGACGGATTTTGCTTTATTGACATTCATATTAAAGCTTTCCCATTAGGGAAGGTAATTGGGTTGATGAGGATATATCTCAAAGCTTCTGAAATGGAAATACAGGTCAAATAACCCATTTTAATTTATATGCATTTTAAAATACCTGTAAATCGCGTAATTATCAAAATTATTTTGTCCGCATGTGATTTTCATGTACAGCAAGGCCATATCTATTAAGTTGTATATATTTTTCGAAATATAATTTGGGCTCTAAGATGTAGCATCGGCTGCATCTTAGCATTAAAAACCCTATAAAATATCGCTAATTTGCGCAAAGTGCATACAATTTTTGTCCGCATCCGATTTCAGAGTTCACCATGAAAATTTACATCGATATATACCTGTTTCAAGGCGATCAATCAAGAACCGTGGATGTAGCATCACACATTATTTTTTGGGATAAAATTAATGTAGCTTCCTTATCAGTGAAGTTTTCAAATCTCTGTTTCCGCTAAAACGAAGATGCTGCACTAGTTTTTTCATTGCCGTGGAAACGATCCGCAGAAAACGCGTTAAAATACGCGATATTTTCAAAAACAATTTTAGGTGATTTTTCTACTTTGGAATTTCTCGTAACTCGCGTTTTAGTAGATGGATTTTTACGAGGAATGATTTATTGGATCCGGAACGTAAAAAACTAAAATGTGCAATGGAGTACGAGGTATTCTAGAGACAATTGCAAATATTAGACCCGAAAGATATGATTTTTAGAAAAATGTTCGCATAAAATTTCCGTATTTTGATGCAGATTTCTATGAAGCTGTGCAGACTACATTCACAATATACGTATCAAATAACTCAGAATCGCAAGTACTACAATCCTATATTTGATTTTTTGAAAAACCTGTTTGCGGAATGAAATTAGAAGAAAATTTCAAAAAACACTGTAAATCTGGCTTCAAAATGTCAGCATCATTTAATGGTCGAAGCAGTTCAAATTTTGAAAAATAATACATAAGTGAGATGATCCTTATTTAGTTTGCTTCTACTTTTACTTTGACAGGAAAATCGAGAGAAGTATGGTTTACTCACAAATCGAGAGAAAACAAAAAAAGACATGGTGGCTTCAACCAATTTTTACCCATTTTTATACCCTCAGCCTTTAGCCTAAAGAGGCTATTTACACTTTGATACGGCCAAACATGTGCCTCATCGAAATAATGGTTTTAAACCCCAAGTATGTTTGTACGGTATCCGTTGCAGACAATTTTGAGTCGATCTAGAAATGTCCGTCCTTCTGTCTGTCTGTCTTTCTGGCTGGTGCGCACGATAACTCTCGAACGGATCAATCGATTCGGTTCAAATTTTGGGTATCGAAATATTTTGTCCAGATTTGATTTAAGTTCGAAGATGGACCATATCGGTCCACTCCTTCAGGTACCTCCCCCACAAAAGTTCAAAAATGTTCGGAAAAATTGTCCGCACGATAACTCTTGAAGGGAGTAACCGAATTGGTCCATACTTTGCACATCGTGACATTTCTACCAGACATAGATGAGGTTCCAATAAGGACCCTATTGGTTCACTCTTTCGGGTACCTCCCACACAAAATTTTGCTTAAGTGCAGTTTAAGGCCTGCTCTCGAATCGCTTTGATTTTTGTTGAAGCCACTTGTATTCACTACCCCCATTACGACGACATAATTTTTTTCAGGAGGAAGTCCATATATTCTCAGAAATCAGCACGAAAACTGCAAACAACCCATATAATACCATGTGTCGTAGTTGGAGTGCACGATAACTCTCGAACGGATCAACATATTTGGTTAAAATTTTGGGTCTTTCAGTATTTTGTCCAAACTTAGTTTAAATTCGAAGACAGACCATATCGGTCCACTCCTTCCGGTACCTCCCCCACAAAGGTTCAAAATGTTTCGCCAAGATTGTGGGCATGATAACTCTAGGAGGGAATAACCGAATTGAGCCAAACTTTGCTATTGGTAATATTACTTTCAGGCATAGATCGAGTTCTAATATGGACTATATCGGTCCACTCATTTGAGTACCTCCCACACAAAATTTGGAAAAAGTATAGTTTAACAACTCCTCTCTGATCTTATTAATTTGTGACGCAGCAAAAAACCTACAGAAGTATTGTGTTAACTTTTTTCTTCGGGTACGTGGCTGAGGGTATATCTCTGTCGGCTCAGCTGACTGATACTTTCTTACTTGTTTAACATAAAGATAGCCACAGCTTCCACGCATATTATCTTTTAAGGTCAATATTTTTTGCCGCGTCCAAAAACATTTCATTTTATCCAAAAATATTTAATTTGTATAATATACAATCACAAGTCGCGTGTTCTAAAAGGGTAAACCTTGGCTTCAGCTATGTTAAATTTTCAAAAATATTGGTGATATACACTTTCATACGGGCAAAATGTGCCTCATCGAAATAATGGTTTTAGACCCCAAGTATGTTTGGACGAAATGTGTTTCAGACAATTTGGAGTCGATTAAGCAATGTCCGTCCGTCTGTCTGTCTGTCTCCCCCACAAAAGTTCCAAAATGTTCGGAAAATTTGTGGGCACGATAAATCTTGAAGGGAGTAAGCGATTTGGTCCATACTTTGCACATCGCGAAATTTCTATCAGACTTAGATGACGTTCTAATATGGACTCAATCCGCCTACTTCTTCGGGTACCTCCCACACAAAATTTTGGAAAAGTTCAGTTTAGGACCTGCTCTCGAATCGCTTTGATTTTTGTTGCAGCAACTTGTATTCACTTCCCCCCATACGACGGTACAAGTCCATACTTCCCGAGAAAATGGCCGGAAAGGTGAAAAAACCCCTATGTTACTTTGTGTAGTGGTTGAAGCGCAAGATAACTCTCGAACGAATCTGTCGATTCGGTCCAAAATTTGGCCTTCATAATATTTTATAAAAACATAGTTTAAACTCGAAGATGGGCTATATCAGTCCACTCCTTCAGGTACCTCCTCCACAAAACTTCAAAAATGTTCGAAAATTTTGCGCACGATAACTCTTGAAGGGAGTGACCGATGTAATCCATACTTTGCACATCCTGATATATCTACCAGATATAGATCAGGTTCGAATATGGACTATACTTGTCTACTCCTTCTGGTACCTCTCACACAAAACTTCGGATAAGTTCACTTTAAGACCTGCTCTCGCATTCGCTACCTCCATTACGACGGTAAAAGTTTTTTCAGGGGCAAGTCCATATTTCTTGGGAAAACAGCCCGAAAGGTCTAAAAACCCCCTATGTCACCATATGGGGCGGTCGCAGAGCACGATAACCTTCGATCTGTTCAAGCGATTTGGTCCAACATTTGGTCTTCGTCATATTATATCCAAACTTAGTTTAATGGGCAATACCGGTCCACAACTTTCGTTGCTTCTCCCCAATATTTAAACAATGTCACTAAAATGCTAAGACGATATCACCTGAATGGGGCAACCAATTTGGTCCAAACTTTGGATCTCCTAATATTTGATCAAAATTTAGTTTAACTTCTTAAATGGACTATATAGGTCCTCCCTAAGGGTACCTGTCCTACAAAAGTTCAACATTTGTGTCTTAGTGCAGTTAATTCCTAATCGACATTTTTGTCGGCAAGTTCAAATGTCCAAAAAAGGCCACAAAATTCTGAAGAGACCTTAAATACATTCGATCATTGGCTGAGGGTATATATCTGTCGGCAAAGCCGACTGACACTTTTTTACTTGTTTTATTTTATCTGTGGAATAATGAAGCTCACTGTTTACAATTCCTACCCCACAAACATGTTAAAATACGCATTGGAAACTTTCAAACAATTCTTATTATTTTTGTATAGTCATAGATTGACATATTCTTATTTACCATTTTTTTCTGTTAAAATTACAATTGATGATTCAATTTACTATCCTAATAAAAGATGCAATAAAATCCTAAAACAATACCTTGGCAATAATATATCGTATACGTAACGACAACACGTATACACCCACATCAACTTTCCCAGAAAAATACTTAATAAATATAAAATTATTCAATATTCTCTGAAATGTTGCTGATTTCTATTCTTATCCATTGTAAATCAAATCAATTGCCGTAACAATTCCAACGAAGAAAAATTCCAAAGATTTTCCATAATTCTCAAAACAAATCAAATCAAGGAAAATGACAAGAATGACATATATATTTTTGTACACACAGACCTTAATAAAAGTTTGTTGGTCCAGTCGAGTAAACCATATTCAATTGAAATAGAAATTCCAACGAAATGCAAAGATTTTCTATTGCATTAAGAAGAAGAAGAGACTTGTATTTTTTCACAGAATACTGAAACTACAACAACAGCTGAGAGCCTTAACTTAACTTCCATGCTTCGTTGTGTGTGTGGGTGTGTGTTTGTTGCTTCCATTCCATTTATTTGCCATAAGTTTATTTTATTATTTGTCCTCCTCAGAATGATAGTTTTGCTCCTCTTCTTCTTCTTCTAGTCTTTGTTCGTTTCCGCTTCTTTCTGCTTCCTCTAGAGTACACTTGAGGAGAAAGTTTGTTCATATTTTTTTTTCTCTTCCCAAAACTGAACTTAACTATTTCCGTATCATAAAACATCAATATGTCCTTAACATACTTGAACATGAAATCTCATAAATTTTGTTCAAACATAACTACAAACACACTTACACACACACACTCATGGCAGCTTACCTACAAAGAGCTACGCATTTGAGACAGAAAAATATAATACCAAGAACATAATATTGAGTAGGACAAACAAACTCCTGAATAGAACAAAAAAAAAGAACAAGTAAAACGGAATAGAATGTTAGCAGGCAGCAGATACCAAAACAGGAAGTATGCAAAAGGCAACTTTTGCCTCGCAAACTTTAACTTTATTACGATGGTAGCTTCTATGGTTTTTTTAATATGATCTACATGCTACTTATAGCCATATCCGGGAATATGATGGTAGTGCTTTTTTGATGGTACCGCTGCTTAACTGGGTTTCCTTGCCTATTTCCCTTTCTAACTCTTATGTTCAATATATTAGACACATTTCAAAACATCCTTGCATACGTAAATAGTATAGTGCTTGTGTGTTGTAAAGGAGGAGGACAGCCAGGAAATTATGGTTAATTTGTTATTAATAATATTTTTTAATATTTTAATATTTTCTATTTTGGGTCAGGCGAAAAGGATGCTGAAATTTATGTTTTGCCTATAAGGAATACAATTTATGTTTAAGGATATGTGCTAAATGTATTGGCCATGCAAATTATGATGGACCGTCTAACGATGACCATTTCCATAGATCATATGAAAACAAAGGCAAGGTTAAAACAGAATTGTAAGAAAAAAAGTCAACGTATACGTTACGACAACATGTATACGGCTCGGTGTGCCACCCAATATTATTCAACAAACATAGCAAAACACCAGACCATAAAAATATTTTATTTACTGAGGATAAGAACACCATATTTGGTGAAAAGTCTACCAAATTAATTTTTACTCGAAATCACAGCGCTCAGTAAGATTCCAAAGAGCCACAAGAGGTAAAGGTATTCAAGAGACGTCACATGGGCGGGATCTTATTACATCTTTTGGGGGTTTCTAACATATACTCAAATGGCCAACCTGTAGAAGGGATATAGACTCTAAGAGGCGTAATTAAGTCTAACAAACGCAGCTGTTATCCGGTAGACATATTCGGACAATAAAATGTAACACAACAACAAAAAATATAGCAAGAAACAAGTAAGAAATTGAAAGCCATGGGATTTATCCCCGAAAAAATTTAACGGTTTTAACTAGGGCCACATACAAAACATGTTGCTGAAAATTTTAAAATTATCCCAGAGGAGTCCTCAAACTGAAATCTTCCTACACTTTGTGTGGGAGGTACTCGAAAGAGTGGTCTGATGTAGTCGATATTCGGACATAATTCGAGGCTATAAGAAATACGATGTACAACGTTTGGACCTTTCGAGAGATATCTTTGGTACCAGTAGGCACTTGTTTGTGCAGATTTTAGACCATTTTGTTCAGAAAGTATGGACTTACTCCCGAAAAAATTGCACCGTCGCAAGATGGCCCGCAAGTAAAACTCCACGGAAGAATTTTCAAAACCATCCGCTGACAAGCTGTTAAACTACACTTTTCCCAAATGCTGTGAGGGAAGTACCAGCAGGACTGAAGCGATGTAGTCTATATTCCAACCTGACTACGAAAGGGCATGACTAGATAAAATAATACGATGTGCAAAGTTTAGACCAATCAAAAACTCCCTGCAAGAGTTATCTTGCGGACTTGCCATTCTAGTTGGTGCCGTCCAATTTTCTGCAAGCTTTTAGGTCATTATCTCAGGAAGTATGGGGAGGTACCCGAAGGAGTGGACCGACATGGTATATCGGGTGGTTTTATCTAGGGCTGAGGTAGGCTCAGTCGCTGCCAGGGCCGGCCTAAGGACCCACAAAACTTAAGTAAAACACGAGTGTTTACACTTTTAATATTTATTGTGAACTCTTGGTGTTTGATGACCGAATAATATACATATGTGTGTGGAGAGTGGATGCAATATTAGTTATTAGTTGAGTTCGTTTCTGTGTTATTCGGCGGCTGTCGGATCGGCACTGGCTCGATAATCGTCTGGTTTGCCTCGGCTTCACACTAATCGGTTTGCTGTCGGCTCGGGGCAGCCGGGTGGCTTCGGCTCGGCAGCTGTAGGGTGTGGCTCGGCTCTACAAGACTCGGGTTGCTGTCGGCTCGGGGCAATCGGGTAGCTTTCGGCTCGGCAGTTGTCGGATGTGGCTCGGCTTTACAAGACTCGGGTTGCTGTCGGCTCGGGGCAATCGGTAGCTTTCGGCTCGGCAGTTGTTGGGTGGACTCGGCTCTACACGACTCGGCTCTGGGCAATCGGGCGGCTGTCAGCTCGGCAGTTGTCGGACGTGGTTCGGTAATGCTTTCGGGTGGCTGTCGGCTCGGCGGTCGTCGGGTATATGACTCGACTCGAAAGCGTTCGGGTTGCTGTGGGGGAAAAAGGTCGGTCAATATTTAGGAGCTTGCTATGAGCGTTGAGCTTGCTAAAGCTTGGAGCTTGCTAAGAGCGTTGAGCTTGCTAAGAGCTTGGGGCTTACTAAGAGGCATGGAGCTGACTAAGAGTCTTGGAGCTTGCTAAGAGACTTGGAGTTTACTAGAGCATGGAGCTTGCTAAGAGCTTGGAGCTTGCTAAGAGACTGGAGCTTGTTAAGAGATTTGGAGCTTACTTGGAGCGTGTTCGAATCGTAGCTAACGAGTAACGAGACTGCTGACGAGCCACACGTCTTGTCATACTTTGTCGGCTGGTAATCCATGTCTTCGGCGCATAAAACTGAAATATACATTCGGGTGGTAACACGAAGTGAATGAAAATTATTATGCAGCAGTGATTAT
This sequence comes from Musca autumnalis, assembly GCF_047663935.1. Lineage (NCBI taxonomy): Eukaryota > Metazoa > Arthropoda > Insecta > Diptera > Muscidae > Musca > Musca autumnalis. The sequence goes on along the minus strand of NW_027411866.1, from coordinate 131,386,183 downwards.
CGTTAATTACACCGAAGTTAAATTTGTCCACTATGCTGACTGTGTAGTGGTGGTTGTTGGTAATGAATGCATGTAGAAATACATATATGAAACGGTCACGTTACAATGGTCCATCTTCGAACTTAAACTACATTTTCACAAAATATTACGTTACCCAAAATTTGGTTCGAATCGGTTGATCCGTTCGAGAGTTATCGTGAGCACCAGCCGGACAAATGGACAGACAGATGGACGGACATGGCTAAATCGACTCCAAATTGGCTGAAACGAATTTCGTCCAAACATACTTAGGGTCTAAAACCGTTATTTCGATGAGGCGGAGGGTATAACATATTAAAAGTTATCAGTACGCTTTGCGGAGATTTTTATGTATCGACAGATCAAATACTGACTACACAACCCCAACTTTTTATCCAACCTTGTTGTCTCCATAAAAAATAAAGCAGCAGATGTTGATGGGCCGACAAAAAAGATCTCCATACCTTCAAACGTTTAGAGGAAACCGCGCCAGGAACCACACAAAGAAGACTATTTCAGTAGTTTTTTGGCAAAGTGTGTTCGAACGTAAAGAAGGAATCGACTGTAGAGCCTGTATATTTTACAAAGAAATCCCAGACCCGGAGAAGAGGAAAGGGGCTGTGGAGACCGGAAGGCAGCAGCCATCTTATGCTAAGGTAGCCAATCAATGCTACGTGAACAAACTCTGCAATGCAGTATCCGATACTGATAGAGTTTCCGGAAGGCCACCCAAATACCATTTTCAAGCCATTGAGGAAATGGTCAACAATACGATTTTTCATCATCCAATGCACTGGGCTGATCCAATTCAATAGTTCTGAAATCTTCCACAGGAAGGATAAAATAGCGAGAAGGTAATACCTTCAAACAACAACGAACAGGAAGCCGTGACTGAAATCAGAGACTTCCACGAAGCCCGTTTTCTCCAGGACCAATGATCGAGGTCATCCAAGATAAACCTCCATCGGAGCAATGCGTCACCGATGACCCTGATGGAGCAAATGAATACAGGTAAAATGCACATTGACTTAATCCAGGAACCTTGGACTATTCAAAACAATGTCTCTGGACAGAACAATATTTACGAACATTCTGTATGCAAATAGGGGATGTGGACCGTTTTAGAAAAAAATGAACTTTGGTTGTTGGTCTTATTATGGAGCTGTCTTTCCAGGGCTAGGAATGTTGCTGAATCAATAGGCCCCTATGATGAACCGCATGAGGGTTAAAACTTTAATAAAAAGACGAGGAAACCGCGCCAAGAACCACACAAAGGAGACTGTTTCAATAGTTTTTTTTTTTTTTTTTGGCAAAATGTGTTCGAACATAAAGAAGGAATCGACTGTAGAATCTGGATATTCTACGAAGAAATCCCAGACCCGGAGAAGAGGAATGTGGCAGCGGAGACCGGAAGGCAACAGCGATCTTATGCTAAGGTAGCCAAGCAATGATACGTGAACAAACCATGCTATGCAGTGGCCGATACTAATAGAGTTTCCGGAAGGCCACCCAAAGACAATTTCCAAGTCATTGAGGAAATGGTCAACAATACGATTTTTTCATCATCTAATGCACGGGGCTGATCCAATCCAATAGTTGTGAAATCTTCCACAGGAAGGAGCAAAAGAACAGTACTCACCTTGTGATCTTAATTCTTCAAACAACAAAGAACAGGAAGCCGTGACTGAAATCAGAGACTTCCACGAAGTCCGTTTTCTCCAGGACCAATGATCGAGGTCACCCATATAAACCTCCATCGGAGCGTCCCGATGACCCTGATGGAGCAAATGAATACAGGTAAAATGCACATTGACTTAATCCAGGAACCTTGGACTATTCAAAACAATGTCTCTGGACAGAACAATATTTACGAACATTCTGTATGCAAATAGGGGATGTGGACCGTATAGGGCTGTCATTCCAGGGCTAGGAATGTTGCTGAATCAATAGGTTGGAGTAAGTTATAAAACTGCAGTGTGCCGTGTGGGACAGCATGCAGGCAGATGGTTGGTACGGTGTCATCAATCTTTGCCCTATGGAAATAGTTGAGCATTTGTCGCGGCAGCTGAAATTTTTCAGCTGCGATAGATAGTGGGATGCACTCGGAAAACAATACAATTCTTTATGTCATCTATTTTCTGTTCTGTTGAAAGATGTCTGATAGGCTTCCTTAGACCTCTCTATCTCTTTCCACATCATGAAGATCCCTCCAGACATGCCTGGCTGCGGAGAATACTATCTACCTTATGGTGATTAGGATGACACTCACGGTAACACCCAAGTAAGTAAGGCAGCGAGAACATATGTACATAGGTTTGAACTTTTGTGGGGACGGCACCCGAAGGAGTAGCCAAATACATATGTACTATCTTTGAACTTGACTTAAGTTTTGACTAAATATTATGAGGTGCACAATTTGGAGCGAGCTTTCTATCTGTGTGCGTGCATTCATGCAAATATGTTAGTTCGTATATCTTTTTTCAGTTCCCATATGTTAAATACTCGTCTCCTCATGAAGATGATCCACTGATGTCATGAGGAAGCAGTCCTCAGCGAATAATTCTGGCATGTTTGAATATTCTTTAACTGCGAGTCACAACAGGACTTCATTTTCTGCATACGAAGTGCTGCTGCAGCCGAAGTGCTTGCGCTGACATGCTATCGAACGATATAACCAATATTTTGGGGTAGTTTCTGGTAAGAATCGGAACACCATCGACCAATATGTTCACGGGTTCAACAGTGTGGCAGTGGATTTACCGACATTAATTTTCATATTACACAGATGGAAGTACTGCACTAAGTCTGTTGTGCATTGTACGGAATTCCTATTGAATCTTGGCAACGGGGGAAACAGATTTCCATAATGAGGCAGAGTTGTGACTCTAGAATCTTCGGTACCGGCGTCAGGAGTGTGATCGGCAAGTATGATTATCTTTTACAAGCATCCTTACCTGGGTTCACTCTGCCAACCTTCCAGGGTACTGGTAAAATATGGGTGGCTAACTACAAATTGAGTTGCAAATAACACGGAACTGCCACGTCGTTGAAAGTAAAAGCCGTCCTATCATCAGTCTTTACCAGATTTAAGAGTACTTTAGCCTCTGCACATAATTTTGTTAATCATGTACTAACCGTTCATTGCTTCACTTTCACTTTTTCCACTTATACTCCCCTGCTAACCTGTTAACTATAAGAATAATTTCCATAACTCTTGGGTTTTCAGAGTTCTTGCGTCGAATCTCATCACAATCAGTTACTAGTCCAGTCGCCTCTACCGGAAAATTTGGTCTAATTTCGTGTTTTAAGCGGTTGCATTTATGAAGACGAAAATTTTCTCAGCTACACGAGGATCTGAGGGAATGGCCTGCTCTCTGAAGCGGTTATTTATAAATTGTCTGCATCCTGGCCCGTCAGTTGTTCATGTTTCAGAAAACGGCGGTTAGACTTTATGAAGTTGCGTTGGTTTGTAATGGATAAGAAGATAGGAAGATTGCCTGAGCCAAGGCAAATTATGGTTTGCCAAGAAACGTCATTTATGAGATCGGGGCCACAATGGTGATGTCGTTGGTTGGTTTAAGTGGTGGCTATAGCCTTCATAGCCGCAATTAGTATGTTAAATTTTGAAAACTACACAACTCGGGTAGTAATTGTAATTCCGTTATAATATGTTGGCAAATATATCCAGCCTGATGAATCGAGAAACCTCAAAAGGCCTCCCAGACCTAGTTCGGTTGCCTCAGCGAGATCGTTTAGGAACGGTCGTCTTACAATTATTCTTTAAAAAAAATCCACGTTTATAAGTCCAATGTCCCATGAAAAAAATATTCTTTAAAAATCCACGTTTATAAGTCCAATGTCCCATGAAAAAATATTCTTTAAAAATCCACGTTTATAAGTCCAATGTCCCATGGAAAAATATACTGGTAAAATATGGGTGGCTAACTACAAATTGAGTTGCAAATAACACGGAACTGCCACGTCGTTGAAAGTAAAAGCCGTCCTATCATCAGTCTTTACCAGATTTAAGAGTACTTTAGCCTCTGCACATAATTTTGTTAATCATGTACTAACCGTTCATTGCTTCACTTTCACTTTTTCCACTTATACTCCCCTGCTAACCTGTTAACTATAAGAATAATTTCCATAACTCTTGGGTTTTCAGAGTTCTTGCGTCGAATCTCATCACAATCAGTTACTAGTCCAGTCGCCTCTACCGGAAAATTTGGTCTAATTTCGTGTTTTAAGCGGTTGCATTTATGAAGACGAAAATTTTCTCAGCTACACGAGGATCTGAGGGAATGGCCTGCTCTCTGAAGCGGTTATTTATAAATTGTCTGCATCCTGGCCCGTCAGTTGTTCATGTTTCAGAAAACGGCGGTTAGACTTTATGAAGTTGCGTTGGTTTGTAATGGATAAGAAGATAGGAAGATTGCCTGAGCCAAGGCAAATTATGGTTTGCCAAGAAACGTCATTTATGAGATCGGGGCCACAATGGTGATGTCGTTGGTTGGTTTAAGTGGTGGCTATAGCCTTCATAGCCGCAATTAGTATGTTAAATTTTGAAAACTACACAACTCGGGTAGTAATTGTAATTCCGTTATAATATGTTGGCAAATATATCCAGCCTGATGAATCGAGAAACCTCAAAAGGCCTCCCAGACCTAGTTCGGTTGCCTCAGCGAGATCGTTTAGGAACGGTCGTCTTACAATTATTCTTTAAAAAAAATCCACGTTTATAAGTCCAATGTCCCATGAAAAAAATATTCTTTAAAAATCCACGTTTATAAGTCAAATGTCCCATGAAAAAATATTCTTTAAAAATCCACGTTTATAAGTCCAATGTCCCATGAAAAAATATTCTTTAAAAATCCACGTTTATAAGTCCAATGTCCCATGAAAAAATATTCTTTAAAAAATTCACGTTTATAGGTTCGAAGTCCCATGAAAAAATATTCTTTAAAAAATCCACGTTTATAATTCGGATGTCCCATGAAAAAATATTCTTTAAAAAGTCCACGTTTATAAGTCGGATGTCCCATAAAAAAATATTCTTTAAAAAGTCCACGTTTATAAGTCGGATGTCCCATGAAAAAATATTCTTTAAAAAATCCACGTTTATAAGTCCAATGTCCCATGAAAAAATATTCTTTAAAAATCCACGTTTATAAGTCCAATGTCCCATGAAAAAATATTCTTTAAAAATCCACGTTTATAAGTCGGATGTCCCATGAAAAAATATTCTTTAAAAATCCACGTTTATAAGTCGGATGTCCCATGAAAAAATATTCTTTAAAAAATCCACGTTTATAGGTTCGAAGTCCCATGAAAAAATATTCTTTAAAAAGTCCACGTTTATAAGTCGGATGTCCCATGAAAAAATATTCTTTAAAAAGTCCACGTTTATAAGTCGGATGTCCCATGAAAAAATATTCTTTAAAAAATCCACGTTTATAAGTTCGATGTCCCATGAAAAAATATTCTTTAAAAAATCCACGTTTATAAGTTCGATGTCCCATGAAAAAATATTCTTTAAAAAATCCACGTTTATAATTCGGATGTCCCATGAAAAAATATTCTTTAAAAAATCCACGTTTATAATTCGGATGTCCCATGAAAAAATATTCTTTAAAAAATCCACGTTTATAAGTGGGATGTCCCATGAAAAAATATTCTTTAAAAAATCCACGTTATAGGTTCGAAGTCCCATGAAAAAATATTCTTTAAAAAATCCACGTTTATAAGTTCGAAGTCCCATGAAAAAATATTCTTTAAAAAATCCACGTTTATAAGTCGGATGTCCCACGAAAAAATATTCTTTAAAAAATCCACGTTTAAAGGTTCGAAGTCCCATGAAAAAATATTCTTTAAAAAATCCACGTTTATAGGTTCGAAGTCCCATGCAAAAATATTCTTTAAAAAATCCACGTTTATTGGTTCGAAGTCCCATGAAAAAATATTCTATAAAAAATCCACGTTTATAAGTGGGATGTCCCATGAAAAAATATTCTTTAAAAAATCCACGTTTATAGGTTCGAAGTCCCATGAAAAAATATTCTTTAAAAAATCCACGTTTATAGGTTCGAAGTCCCATGAAAAAATATTCTTTAAAAAATCCACGTTTATAAGTTCGATGTCCCATTAAAAAATATTCTTTAAAAAATCCACGTTTATGATTCGGATGTCCCATGAAAAAATATTCTTTAAAAAATCCACGTTTATAATTCGGATGTCCCATGAAAAAATATTCTTTAAAAAATCCACGTTTATAATTCGGATGTCCCATGAAAAAATATTCTTTAAAAAATCCACGTTTATAGGTTCGAAGTCCCATGAAAAAATATTCTTTAAAAAATCCACGTTTATAGGTTCGATGTCCCATGAAAAAATATTCTTTAAAAAATCCACGTTTATAATTCGGATGTCCCATGAAAAATATTCTTTAAAAAATCCACGTTTGTAGGTTCGAAGTCCCATGAAAAAATATTCTTTAAAAAATCCACGTTTATAGGATCGAAGTCCTATGAAAGTTCGATGTCCCATTAAAAAATATTCTTTAAAAAATCCACGTTTATAATTCGGATGTCCCATGAAAAAATATTCTTTAAAAAATCCACGTTTATAATTCGGATGTCCCATGAAAAAATATTCTTTAAAAAATCCACGTTTATAGGTTCGAAGTCCCATGAAAAAATATTCTTTAAAAAATCCACGTTTATAGGTTCGATGTCCCATGAAAAAATATTCTTTAAAAAATCCACGTTTATAATTCGGATGTCCCATGAAAAATATTCTTTAAAAAATCCACGTTTGTAGGTTCGAAGTCCCATGAAAAAATATTCTTTAAAAAATCCACGTTTATAGGATCGAAGTCCTATGAAAGTTCGATGTCCCATTAAAAAATATTCTTTAAAAAATCCACGTTTATAATTCGGATGTCCCATGAAAAAATATTCTTTAAAAAATCCACGTTTATAATTCGGATGTCCCATGAAAAAATATTCTTTAAAAAATCCACGTTTATAGGTTCGAAGTCCCATGAAAAAATATTCTTTAAAAAATCCACGTTTATAGGTTCGAAGTCCCATGAAAAAATATTCTTTAAAAAATCCACGTTTATAATTCGGATGTCCCATGAAAAAATATTCTTTAAAAAATCCACATTTATAAGTCGGATGTCCCATGAAAAAATATTCTTTAAAAAATCCACGTTTATAGGTTCGAAGTCCCATGAAAAAATATTCTTTAAAAAATCCACGTTTATAGGTTCAAAGTCCCATGAAAAAATATTCTTTAAAAAATCCACGTTTATAAGTTCGATGTCCCATGAAAAAATATTCTTTAAAAAATCCACGTTTATAATTCGGATGTCCCATGAAAAAATATTCTTTAAAAAATCCACGTTTATAGGTTCGAAGTCGCATGAAAAAATATTCTTTAAAAAATCCACGTTTATAGGTTCGAAGTCGCATGAAAAAATATTCTTTAAAAAATCCACGTTTATAGGTTCGAAGTCGCATGAAAAAATATTCTTTAAAAAATCCACGTTTATAGGTTCGAAGTCCCATGAAAAAATATTCTTTAAAAAATCCACGTTTATAGGATCGAAGTCCTATGAAAAAATATTCTTTAAAAAATCCACGTTTATAGGTTTGAAGTCCCATGAAAAAATATTCTTTAAAAAATCCACGTTTATAGGTTCGGAGACCCATGAAAAAACATTCTTTAAAAAATCCACGTTTATAGGTTCGAAGTCCCATGAAAAAATATTCTTTAAAAAATCCACGTTTATAGGTTCGAAGTCCCATGAAAAAATATTCTTTAAAAAATCCACGTTTATAGGTTCGAAGTCCCATGAAAAAATGTTCTTTAAAAAATCCACGTTTATAGGTTCGAAGTCCCATGAAAAAATGTTCTTTAAAAAATCCACGTTTATAGGTTCGAAGTCCCATGAAAAAACATTCTTTAAAAAATCCACGTTTATAGGTTCGAAGTCCAATGAAAAAATATTCTTTAAAAAATCCACGTTTATAGGTTCGGAGACCCATGAAAAAACATTCTTTAAAAAATCCACGTTTATAGGTTCGAAGTCCCATAAAAAAAAATTTTCTTTAAAAAATCCACGTTTATAGGTTCGAAGTCCCATGAAAAAATGTTCTTTAAAAAATCCACGTTTATAGGTTCGAAGTCCCATGAAAAAACATTCTTTAAAAAATCCACGTTTATAGGTTCGAAGTCCCATGAAAAAATATTCTTTAAAAAATCCACGTTTATAGGTTCGGATACCCATGAAAAAACATTCTTTAAAAAATACACGTTTATAGGTTCGAAGTCCCATAAAAAAAATTTTTCTTTAAAAAATCCACGTTTATAGGTTCGAAGTCCCATGAAAAAATATTCTTTAAAAAATCCACGTTTATAGGTTCGAAGTCCCATGAAAAAATATTCTTTAAAAAATCCACGTTTATAGGTTCGAAGTCCCATGAAAAAATATTCTTTGAAAAATCCACGTTTATAGGTTCGAAGTCCCATGAAAAAATATTCTTTAAAAAATCCACGTTTATAGGTTCGAAGTCCCATGAAAAAATATTCTTTAAAAAATCCACGTTTATAGGTTCGAAGTCCCATGAAAAAATATTCTTTAAAAAATCCACGTTTATAGGTTCGAAGTCCCATGAAAAAATATTCTTTAAAAAATCCACGTTTATAGGTTCGAAGTCCCATGAAAAAATATTCTTTAAAAATCCACGTTTATAGGTTCGAAGTCCAATGAAAAAATATTCTTTAAAAAATCCACGTTTATAGGTTCGAAGTCCCATGAAAAAATATTCTTTAAAAAATCCACGTTTATAGGTTCGAAGTCCCATGAAGAAATATTCTTTAAAAAATCCACGTTTATAGGTTCGAAGTCCCATGAAAAAATATTCTTTAAAAAATCCACGTTTATAGGTTCCAAGTCCCATGAAAAAATATTCTTTAAAAAATCCATGGTTATAGATTCGAAGTCCCATGAAAAAATATTCTTTAAAAAATCCACGTTTATAAGCCCGCTGCCCCATGAAAAAATATTCTTTAAAAAATCCACGTTTATAAATCGGATGTCCCATGAAAAAATATTCTTTAAAAAATCCACGTTTATAGGTTCGAAGTCCCATGAAAAAATATTCTTTAAAAAATCCACGTTTATAGGTTCGAAGTCCCATGAAAAAATATTCTTTAAAAAATCCACGTTTATAGGTTCGAAGTCCCATGAAAAAATATTCTTTAAAAAATCCACGTTTATAGGTTCGAAGTCCCATGAAAAAATATTCTTTAAAATATCCACGTTTATAAGTCGGATGACCCATGAAAAAATAAACTTTAAAAAATCCAAGTTTGTAGGTCCGAAGTGTCATGAAAAAAAATCTTTAAAAAATCCACGTCCAATGAACAGATGTTTTTTTTAAATCCACGCTTACTGCTCCGATGTCCCATGAAAAAATATTCTTTACAAAAATCCACGTTTATAGGTTCGATGTCCACCTCGTAAAATATTGATACAGACCCACCAAGGGTCTAATCAATGGGGGGACTCTTGGAGAACCATATAAATGAGGCAATAAATCTTCGAAAAGTATGCGACTTACTGCCCTCTTTTTACTCAAAAAAAATTTTTACTCAAAATAACCACTAAAGCTTATTTCCTCCTAATGTACCATAGAGCGTATACATAACGTAATTTTTAGTACCCCCTAGCCATCCCCTTAATAAATTCCGCTGCTAATAAGCAGTGTCTCTTACTAATTGTGTATAATTACTTCACCCTACAAGCACGAATATATCCTACTTAGCTCAGTGATAAATAATAAATCTGACAGCTTAAAGAATTTTATGAAAACAGAATTAAAAATAACAACAACAACTCTCCCAAAAGAAGAATGCTTGCTACTCTTATCATACTTGCCCTCGAGATATAAAAATTTAAAATAAACTGCATTTTTCTGGAGCAGGTAAGCACGGGCAGCACGACAGGCATCTGGGGTTGGACATGAATATATTTACGATGAAAATTATAACTTTGTCTTTGTGTGTGTCAGAGTGTTTTGTTTAATCCCCAAAAGTTCACTTTCATTTAATGTTCCACAAAAAACAACACATAATCAAAGCAACTGCAACTACAACGACGACGGGAGTTGAAAATTGAGGCAAAAATGTCAGCCAGCGAAAGGAAAAAATTTAATGCAGAACAGACACGTAACAGCAACACAGGTCATGTATAGATGTCTATATTCAGTGTACATACATACATACATACATATATAGGAAAATAAAAATGAAAGCAATACAACAACTTCAACAAACATAACAACAATAATCGGGACAACGAAAACTATCAACCAATGTAGATATACATACATATATACACATGCAAGCCAAAGTCATGCATTCACAGATATTCAGGAAACACACAGATAGACTAGAACAACATACAACTTGCACACGGACCCACAAAACGGATATAGAGCAATCATTTGTGTGTGTGTACGTAGGGATGTACGAGTATGTATGTTCTAGCAGCATACAAGTTGCACAAAACCGAAACGTGTCTGCCATATGCAACGACGACCGACATTGTCGACCGTGCAACACACTGGCAAACAAACTCCTGCCGGCAATTGTACCAGCAGCAGTAGCGATAGCAGTGAAACCCCGGACCCAGAACTCTCGAACACACAGGACACACCCAAAAAGTGAACAACCCAAATAGCAAATATAGCTGCCTCTGCCTCTGCCACTGCCACAGCTGCTTTTACTTCGAGGGAAAAAAGAAGAATTGTTGCAATTGTCATGAACAATTTTCACTACAAAAGCAGCAGCGACACCAACAACAACAACAATGCCAACAAGGACAATTATATGGAGAAAAAACCATTGAAAGTTTTCAGTTTTAACTGAAATTTGGTCATAGCAATTGGATAAGAAGTACGTACGGGGGAATGGCTGGAGGATATGGGAATAACGAATTTGTAGCTAAGAACAAACTCTCTTTCGTTCTCGTTCAAAGATGGCTTAAAATATAATTTGCTTTTGGAAAAGCAAATACACGAAGACTGTTAAAAAAAAGCTACTCGAAAGGAATTTTCTTTTGTTTGACCCCATTTTTTTGGTCAGCTAGAGCAACAGCAGCAACAAATCTTACAATTCAAAATCAACAGAAAGGGAAAGAAGTAGAGCGAAAAGAAACAACTGCAACAGCAAAAAAAAACAAACTCGAAGGGAAATCTTAACTTTTTAGTTTCCTTTGTTTTACTATTGTTGTTGGTATTGGACAGGAAAATGGATTATCAAACAAACCAATGAACTAAAAAATAAAACAAACAAGATTAAAAAAAACTGATAACCGACTATAAGGTAGCCTACAAGCGTGGATTTTTTAATAATAATTGTTCCAAGCGTGGATGTCTTAATAAAATTTTTCCAAGCGTGGATGTATTAAAAATAATTTTTCCAAGGATGAATCTGTTCAATAATTATTTTTCCAAGGGTGAATCTGTTCAATAAATACTTTTCCAAGCGTGGATTTTTTAATAATATTTCGTCCAAGCGTGGATTTTTTAATAACAATTATTCCAAGCATCGTGGATTTTTTAATAATAATTTTTCCAAGCGTGGATTTTTTAATAATAATTTTTCCAAGCGTGGATTTTTTAATAATAATTTTTCCAAGCGTGGATTTTTTAATAATAATTTTTCCAAGCGTGGATTTTTTAATAATAATTTTTCCAAGCATCATGGATTTTTTAATAATAATTTTTCCAAGCATCGTGGATTTTTTAATAATAATTTTTCCAAGCATCATGGATTTTTTAATAATAATTTTTCCAAGCATCATGGATTTTTTAATAATAATTTTTCCAAGCGTGGAATTTTACAAACGTGATTTGGAATTGTTTTTTTTAAGAAAATTTTTCCAAATGTGAATTTAAAAAAAAAATCCAAGCGTGTATTTTTCTAAGAAATTTTTTTCAAGCGTAGATTTTTTAAGAAAAAATTTCCAAGCATAAAATTTTACAAACCAAAGCGTGTATTTTTTTTTTAAATTCCAAACTTGGTTTTATTTTTAAAAACATTTTTCCTAGCTTGAATTTTTTTTTTGTAAAAAATTTTCCCAATCTTGGATTTAAAAAAAATCCCAAGCGTGGATTTAAAAAAAATCCCAAGCGTGGATTTTTAAAAAAAATCCCAAGCGTGGTTTTAAGCGTGGATTTTTAAAAAAATTTCAAATACCAAGCGTGGATTTTTAAAAAAAATTCAAATACCAAGCGTGGATTTTTAAAAAAAATTTTAAAATCCCAAGCGTTGATTTTTAAAAAAAAATCCCAAGCGTGGATTTTAAAAAAATTTTTAAATCCCAAGCGTTGATTTTTAAAAAAAATTTAAATCCCAAGCGTTGATTTTTAAAAAAATCCCAAGCTTGGATTTTAAAAAAAAAAATCCCAAGCGTGGATTTAAAAAAAAATTAAAAAAAATCCCAAGCGTGGATTTTTAAAAAAAAAAAATAAAAAATCCCAAGATTGGATTTTTAAAAAAAAAATTAAAAAAATCCCAACCGAGGATTTTTAAAAAAAAATTAAAAAAATCCCAAGCGTGGATTTTTAAAAAAATTACAAGCTTGAATTTAAAAAAAAAATCCCAAGCGTGGATTTTTAAAAAAATTACAAGCTTGAATTTTAAAAAAAAATCCCAAGCGTGGATTTTAAAAAAAAAAATTAAAAAAAATCCCAAGCGTGGATTTTTAAAAAAAATTTAAAATAAATCCCAAGCGTGGATTTTTAAAAAAATTACAAGCTTGAATTTTAAAAAAAAATCCCAAGCGTGGATTTTTAAAAAAATTACAAGCTTGAATTTTAAAAAAAAATCCCAAGCGTGGATTTTTAAAAAAAAAAATTTAAAAAAATCCCAAGCGTGGATTTTTAAAAAAAATTTAAAATAAATCCCAAGCGTGGATTTTAAAAAAAAAATGTAAAAAAATCCCAAGCGTGGAGTTTTAAAAAAAATTTAAAAAAAATCCCAAGCGTGGATTTTTTAAAAAAAATTTAAAATAAATCCCACGCGTGGATTTTTAAAAAAAAATTTAAAAAAATCCCAAGCGTGGATTTTTAAAAAAATTTAAAAAAATCCCAAGCGTGGATTTTTAAAAAAATTTAAAATAAAACCAAGCGTGGATTAAAAAAAAATTTAAAAAAAAAACCAAGCGTGGATTTTAAAAAAAAATTAAAATAAAACCAAGCGTGGATTTTTAAAAAAAAATTTTAAAAAATCCCAAGCGTGGATTTTAAAAAAAAAATTAAAAAAATCCCAAGCGTGGATTTTTAAAAAAAAAATTAAAAAATCCCAAGCGTGGATTTTTAAAAAAAAATTTAAAAAATCCCACGCGTGGATTTTTAAAAAAAAATTTAAAAAATCCCAAGCGTGGATTTATAAAAAAAAAAATAAAAAAAATCCCAAGCGTGGATTTATAAAAAAAAATAAAAAAAATCCCAAGCGTGGATTTAAAAAAAATCCCAAGCGTGGATTAAAAAAAACCCAAGCGTGGATTTAAAAAAAAAATTAAAAAAAAACCCAAGCGTGGATTTAAAAAAAAAATTTAAAAAAAAATCCCAAGCGTGGATTTTTAAAAAAATACCAAGCGTGGATTTTTTAAGAAGAAATTTCCAAACGTGTATTTTTCTAAGAAACTTTTTTCAAGCGTAGATATTTTTAAGAAAAATTTTCTAAGCGTGGAATTTTACAAACGTGATTTTTTAAAGAAAAATTTTGCAAGATTTGTTTTTTTTAAGAACATTTTTCCAAATTTGAATTTTAAAAAAATCCAAGCGTGGACTTACAAAAAAAATCAGAGCGTGGATTTTTAAAAACATTTTTTTCCGTACGTAAATTTTTTAAAAACATTCCTCCAAGTTTGGATTTTTTAAGAAAATTTTTCCAAGGGCGGATGTTTATGAACATTTTTTCAAGTTCGGATTTTTTTAGGAAAAATTTTCCAATCGTGATGTTCTAAGAAAAATTTTCAAGTGTAGATTTTTCTAAGAAAAATGTTCAAGCGTGAATTTTTTTTAAAAACATTTTTTCAAGCGTAGATTTATTTTAAGAAAATTTGTTTCAAGCTTGGATTTTTTTAAGAAAATTTGTTCAAGCGTGTATTTTTTAAGAACATTTTTTTCAACCTTGGATTTTTTTAAGAAAATTTTTTTCAAACGTGTTTTATTTAAGAACATTTTTCCAAGATTTTTTTAAGAACATTTTTCTAAGATTTTTTTAAGAAATAAAATCTAAGCCTTGATTTTTTTTAAGAAAAATTTTCCAAGCCTGGATTTTTTTAAGAAAAAATTTCCAAGGTTGGTTTTTTTAAGAAAAATTTTGCAAGCAGGAATTTTTTAAGAATATTTCTTCAAACGTTTATTTTTTTAAGAAAAAATTTCCAAGCTTTGATTATTTTAAGAAATTTTAACCAACCGTGGATTCTTTTAAACATTTCTTCAAGCTTTGTTTTTTAAGAGCATTTTTCCAAGGGTGAATTTTTTAAGAACATTTCTTCAAGCTTTGATTTCATAAGAACATTATGCAAGCTTTGATTTTTTAAGAACATTTCTCCAAGCTTTGATTGTTTAAAAAAAATTTCCAAGCCAAAATTTTCCACATGATGTACCATGGCACCCACTGACCCTAGCGTAGGGTATTATAATATGACCAAATAATAAACTTAATCAAATTGTGTACAAATGGGATATAAACTTTTGTCATACGAATGGACGGACAAACAAACGCACGAGCAAACAACCATTAAAACAAAACTTAGCATGTACTTTCACTGCAAACGATGTACACAATCTAAATGTCAGTTATGTCAATACAATATAATAAATTTATCAGCACACAATTACAAGACCGGCAACATGGATGGACACCAAACTAAACCAAAGACAAGTAAAACAAACTAACAACAAACTGGAACACACAGAGAAGGGGAAAGAGTGAACGTACCACCACCACTAAATACGAATAACAAAACGGAAATAACAATTTGTTGTTTGAATTTGCCAAAAATGCAACGGATATGGCCAAACTCAAACATCCGGCTTAGTTATTTGCTGTGTGAGCCACAACCCCGATTCCCCTAGTGCCAACAATGCATACAATAATATTTTCTTGTTGTCCTAATTTTATGCAAATGACAAAAGCATTCGCTTAGGTAAGTGGTGGGAGCAAAGCAGGAAGGTAGGTAATCGTTGAACATGAAAATGACAGAATATTAGTTAGCTTATAATAATAAGCATAGAATTATTAAGCGTTTCCAGCTGAGGTCACGAGCATATTAATTTATGTTTTTTTTTTCTCCGGATTAGTAGGTGACTGGTGTGACACATTTTTATTTAAACACTAGCGGACCCGGCGAACTTCGTCTCGCTATTAAGGAATAAAATTTCATACAAAAACTCAATTTTCGATTTTTCCAATTTTCCAATTTTCCAAAATTTTTTTCCGTAAAGACCTTCTCCTCGAAAATACGAATAACTGACAAAAAATTTTACAGAAATCGGCCTAGCTGTTCTCATTTTATGCATTACTATACATTTTTTACACCATTTTTATATATATAGATAAAGAGTTCGATTATGAGAACATAATAATTTCATGAATAACTTAAAATTTATGTTTAGCAATACGATAAAGGTTTAAGGTCACAGGTGGCGTATACATTGTGGCAGTAATTATACGCAACTTTAACCTAACTAATAAAATAAAGAAATAACCGAAATAAAACCTAATTTCACAGCAGAAGCAACGGGATTAGCGAATGAGCGTTATGGGCTTCACCGTACAAACCATAGGAACCCCAGAGTCAGAGAGCTGACATTGAAAATCAATAGACTAGTCGATGAGCACAAAGAGAAAAGGATGCTAGAGGATCTAAAGAATATACTGCAACATTGGAAATGGAAGTGAAAAGTAAATTATGCACAACTGTTAGTTATTCAACTTTGGGAAAAAGGATGATAAAACATAACATATTATCGACGTGATTGTGATACATCCTAAGAAGTGTTGGAATATAGGGCACCCCAATAGTGACACGGTGAAGTGTTTTACGTCGTTTGCTATGTCTTCTAGCTGTGAAGGAACCACCACAGTTTACGATGTGTAGCGTTGCAGGCATTATCCTATGTGCTAAATCATCTAAAGCGTTCTGACCTGACGAAATTTCAATGGTTATACTAAAGCAGGTGGAAGAACTAGGAGTCTAGATACTCGACCCCTTAACCTATCATTAGCCACCCAATAGTTCCCGAAGCCTGAAAAATTAGCAGTGTCTTCCCGTTACTAAAGCCTGGCACCATCGCCCCATTAAAGTGAATCACAAAGACCGATCTCACTTTTGTCACCAGTAGCCATGGTAATTGAAGCGTTACATATATTTACGATAAGTTGAAAGGTAGGAACAATTCTTCAAGTCCCTAACCGGCAGCACTTAGGGAGCAGATAAAGAAACCCTTTTAAGAACATATAACGCCAACCTGTGTTTTGTCAACGTAAATGACACTTAATGGAGTAACTTACAAACTTGTCAAAATACAGACCTGGGAACTGCAACAGGTTGTTACCTGATATCTACCGTGGGCCACTTGCATGAGGAGGTTATGCTCTTGAGGGCTTTTACAACGTGCTGAGGAAGAAACGCACCAGAAGTGAAGGTTGGGGATTAGCTCTCCTATTGGACCAGTCTGTTCAATATAGACCTATCTCGCTTGAGCCTCGCTCTAATGACCCCAATATGGAATGTATAGGCGTATAGCAGTCAGGTGTGGAACTGTCGAGATGGAGTTACTTAAAGTATGCATACGCCTATAAATAGCTCTACTCAAGGTTATGACCCAACATTAACTCGCGTTTGAAATGTCAAAAACGACCTTTGTGGCATTCGGTCCTCGGCAATGACCTGAAGGATGTAGTACTGGCGGAACAGATTGATAGTTTTACGTTTTTACCAGAATAAGCGGAGAGTGTCACAGTTCGCCAGATATAACCATCGTGTCACTTGGTCTGACAAATGACGTCACCTGGTAACTCATCATTTCTCTTGGATGGTCTAATCCATAATTATGTATATAACCCAACAGCCCGATTTTATCACCTTTAAACACCGCACTTTCGTAAATCATGGGAAAGCTGATTGGCCTAGTTTCAGAGAGTTCACTAGACACCACTTCAGAGATCTGCCCAAACCTTCTGATGTTCGAGTAGCAGAGTGGATCATCATCACTGTTGCAGCCGCTCGTTATACCAGAAGTGAGACCAATGTTCCCAGCAGAGGTGATGGGATGAGCGTGATTAGCTTCGTCGAGCCAACCCAGTTACCCCAAAATCAGGGAGTTTACACAGTACCTCAGGCATGCTTGGCGACGTAACACTGGCAGATCTGAAGAGATGCGTAAGTGATTTTAATCGATATTTTGTAGAGTAACCTGGAGGAGGAACCACCAAAATTTACATTTGAGGCTTTACTTCTACCCAGCGTCAGAAATAGCTATCCACCTGTCGATCATCAGCATGGGTTCCGTAAGCAGCACAGCTAGCCATCTCCACACATATACTAAGTCGAGGACTCAAGCAGATCAATCCCTGGGATAGAACAGTATTTGTGGCGCTCGACTTATCAATAGCTTTTGATACTGTCAAACACTTCATGCCGTTTGAGTCCATTTAGAAGACTTCGACAAAGTTTGAAATATTGAATAAAGAATTATATGTGTGGACGTCAGTCGTACGTGAAATTATGTAACAAGAAGTCCAAGCCACAAGGAGTTCCCCAATCTTTACGTATGCGGATGATTGTTCGATATTGGCGTCAGGTACCGTCCCTAATGTAACTTGTGAAAGGGCGAACACCTATTTTACCGATCTTACCATCTTTTTCTACGCGACGAATATCCGCCTCTAAATCTACGACACTCTGTTGACCACATTTACTGTAGAGGTGAGCCCTGATCGATTCCGACCACTACCTATCCAATGATTCATGTCGTTCGCGCTTGCCACAGCTACCTGCCACAATTTGAGATGTAGAAATAAGGTCAAGTCCCAAGCCGGTAGTACTCGTGGTGCAGACAAAAATAACCTTGTTGGCCACATGCAGTATGGTCGATGCAACGCTTTGAACAATATTCAAACCCGTCATAACACCGTCCAAATAGGGCGCAAACTTTGTCTTCAGTGGACCGTCTACATGAAGAGACAAAGGCATGTTCTAGTTGCAGTACTTGCTCGAGTATTACCATCCTAATCATCGCATAATGGATAGAACCCCCACACCCAGGCATGTCTGGAAAGATTTTCATGATCTAGAAATATTGGTCCTCTAGATTGGGAAGCATATCAGGCAGGTATGAATATCATGCACACAGTTGCAGTCACCATGAACAACTATCGTGTGAAGGCGATCATCGGAAAATACCGCCCATCTATCGCAGCTGAGGAGCGTTAGCTGCCACGACAAATCAGAGTAGTTTAAGCTCAACTTCGCTCGGGATGTTGGTCACCCCACATCCAAGTTCAGCATCATATGCTGGATCGCGTTCTTTGCGTCGTCATGAAAGACGTGCTCTATGGGTCGACTAAATCACAAAACATCGAGTACTTCTTTATTCAAGTTTTGATGTGTAATTATGCTCAGTTGAAAGCAGCCTTCACAAATGGAAAAACTGATATTAAGAAAACAGGCGGCTGCAGAGTAGACATGAAGTTTCTTTTCCGTCACTTCACTGAGAGGTGAGCGATCCTTTTTTTAAGTTTAAGCAGATCCAAAAAATCTGCAATATACGCTGGAACTCTTATGCCATTCTAGCTCTGCCACACTTGCTTTTATTCTGTCGCCTGATTCATTATGCCCTCAGCCTATAGGCTAACGATACGATGAAAATGGTACTCATCGAAATAATGGTTTTAGATCACAAGTATATTTGGACGAAATCCGTTTCAGACAAATTTAAGTCGATTTATCAATGCCCGTCTATCTTCATGACTGACTAACTGGTTGGAGCGTACGAAAACTCTAGAACGGATCAATCGATTTGGTCCAAAATTTTATACAAATTTAATTTAAATTTGAAGATTGGCGATAACGGTTCACTCCTTCGTGTAAATTCCTCACAATTGTTCAACATTTTTTGCTAAAATGATACGCTCATAACACTGGGAGACAGTAATCGGTTTGGCCCATCTTTTGTACATGTATCGGTCCACTCCTTTGGGTACCTCTCACACAAAATTTCGAAATATAACGGTTTAAAAGCTGCTCTCGAATTCGTTTAATATTTGATTTAACAACATGTATTTGCTGCAGAGGCAAGTCCATACTTTCTGAGAAAATATCCCGAAAGCTGTAAAAATACCTATGACACCATGCGTAATATTTTGTTCAAACTTAGTTTAAGACCGAACATGAGCCATATTGGAGTGGACCGAACAGGTACCTCCCCCCAAAAGTTAGAATATTACTGACATGGTACGCGCTGTAGCTGTTGAATGAAGCAACGGATTTGGTCCAAACTTTGGATCTCCTAATATTTTGTCCAAATGTATGTAGTTTAACTTCGAAAATGCTCTATCTCGGTTTTCTCCTTAGGGTGCCTCCCCCACAAAAATTCAACATTTTTGTTAAAGTGCAGTTTAGAATCTGTTCGAAGTTCATTTGGAAAATTGTAGCAGTACAACTCCATTTGGTCCTGTTTACAGAGGGATTATATTCTTTGCAGGCAAGCCCATGCTTCCTGTCAATACCGGTGCAAAATCTCAAGTTATATGGCGAGCAACTAAAATGAATAGAGGACGCGATATTAATCGAAAAGAAATGATTCCAAAAAAAGATCTATTTCGAAAATGTCGATCCATCCCCTCAGGTCCACCAAAAAATGTCAACATTGCTCCATGTTTGAAGCTAAATAACCATAGCTCCCGATTTTAGGTATTTTGCAACATTTTTATACCCTCAGCATTTATGCTAACGAGGAAAAACACTTTCATACGGGCAAAATGTGTCTCATCGAAATTATGGTATGTTTGGACGAAATCCGTTTCAGACAATTTGGAGTTGATTTAGCCATGTCCGTCCGTCTGTCGTTCTGGTTGGCTGGAGCGCACCATAACTCCCGAACGGATCAACCGATTCGGTCCAAAATTTGGCTTTTATAATATTTTGTCCAAAATTAGTTTAAGTTCGAAGATGGGATATATCGGTCCACTCCTTCCGGTACCTCCCCTCACAAAAGTTGGAAAATGTTCGGAAAATTTGTGAGCACCATAACTCTTGAAGGGAGAAACCGATTTGATCCAAACTGATCCAGACTTAGATGAGGTACCAATATGTACTCCATCGGTCCACTCCTTGGGGTACCTCACACACAAAATTTCGGATAAGTTCAGATTAGGACCTGCTCTCGAATGGCTTTGATTTTTGTTGCAACAACTTGTACTCACTGGCCCCCATACGACGGTACAAATTGTATCAGGGGCAAGTCTATACTTTATAACGAGTGGTTTTACCGAAGGCTGAGGTTAGCTCAGCCGCTGCCAGGTTCGACTCAAGGGCCCACAAACCTTAAGTAAGATGAGACACGATTGAACTGTGCTTCAGAGTTTTATTTATATAATTTCGTAAACATAAGTTTCAGATAATATGGAGATAAGTTGATATGTTGGTAAAGTTGGGAAACAGCCTCGGGTGGAATCGCTTCGAGTTGGTCGGTATGAAGTAGGTGGTAATCGGCGGATAGAAGATGAGCTTGGTAGTCGACAGTCGGTCGATAACACTCGGCTCGGAAATAGTGAGATCGGCAATCTTCTGATCGTCAGCTCTCGCTCGGCAATACTCGGATTGGCAATGGGTCGGTAGTTGCCGTTGTTGGCGTATCGCACGGCTCGGCGTTATTCGGATTGCTGTCGGATCGGTAGACTTCGGGAGTTGAGTTCGGCTCGATAGTCTTCGGGTGTTGAGTTCGACTCGGTAGTCTTCGGGTGTTGAGTTCGGTTCGTTAGTCTTCGGGTGTTGAGTTCGGCTCGGTAGTCTTCGGGTTGCTACTCTGTAAAGAGAAGAGGCGGGTATAGTTAGGCAATAGAGCGAACGGATCGCAAGGAGCGAACGAATCGACAGGAGCGAACGAATCGGCAGGAGCGCACGAATCGGCAGGAGCGAACGAATCGGCAGGAGCGAACGAATCGACAGGATCGAACGAATCGGCAGGAGCGAACGAATCGGCAGGAGCGAACAAATCGCAAGGAGCGAACGAATCGGCAGGAGCGAAAGAATCGACAGGAGCGAACGAATCGGCAGGAGCGAACGAATCGGCAGGAGCGAACGAATCGACAGGAGCGAACAAATCGCAAGGAGCGAACGAATCGGCAGGAGCGAACGAATCGACAGGAGCGAACGAATCGGCAGGAGCGAACAAATCGCAAGGAGCGAACGGATCGACTGGAGCGAACGAATCGCAAGGAGCGAACGGATCGACAGGAGCGAACGAATCGACAGGAGCGAACGAATCGGCAGGAGCGAACGAATCGCAAGGAGCGAACGGATCGACAGGAGCGAACGAATCGCAAGGAGCGAACGGATCGACAGGAGCGAACGGATCGACAGGAGCGAACGAATCGCAGGGCCGACGGCTGTTTGCTAGGTTCGGTTCAAGTGACTGCGGACAATGCCACACGTCTTATCTTGTACTTCGTTTAACGCCAGCACTCGACAAATTCAGCGACGAAAACTAAACATCTTATCCATCTGGGTTTACGGAGTGAATGAGAATTATTTGTAAGGCGAGACAACCAGGAAATACGCTGAAGTTTAAATAATGTATGAATGGAGTTGTAATTATGCATGAAGTTGGGATTCTGCATGCACTTGTAAGGTAGTTTTGTATTGACACTGTATGTAATATCAGGTGGGCGGATTGCAATGTAGCGGTCACGTTACAACTTCCTGAGAAAATAGCCTTAAAGTGCAAAAAACCCCTATGACACCGTCTGTAGTGGTTGGAATTCTCGAACGGATCTGCCGATTCGGTCCAAAATGTGGACTTCGCAATATTTTGTCCAAACATAGTTCAAGTTCGAAGATACGCCATATCGGCCCAATACTTCAGGTACCACATTTAAAATATGTCACTAAAATTTTATGCACGGTGTCTCTTGAACGGGCCATCCTTTGGTCTAAACGTTGGATCGCCTAATATTTTGTACAAATTTAGTTTAACTTCTTACATGACCGATATCGATTTTCTCCTTAGGGTACCTTCCCCACAAAAGATCAATTTTCGTATCTAGGGTCTGTTCGCAGATCCTTTGGAAATGTATACCGATGCTGTTCGTTATAGTCCTGTTTACAGCCATACTATGTTTCCGTCAACAACTCCATGCTTCCTGGCAGACTGGTCCAAAAGCTATACGATAACCAAAGGAAATGGCTAGTGGGCGATCTATCAAAAAGATATGATTCTAAAATAAGATCCACTTTTGAACTTTAATCCTAATCCACATTTTTGTCGGCAAGTTAAAATGTCCAAAAAGGGTCACTAAATTCTGAAATATACCCTTAATACATTCGATCTGTCCGAACATGAAATTTTCAATTCACAATGGCTGAGGATATACATATCTCTGTCGGCAAAGCCGACTGATACTTTTTTACTTGTTTAACTTGTTTTTATGGTTTACCAAACGTTTGTGTGTCATTACATTTCTGCCCTAATACACCATAGCGTATTAGTTACAACAACCCTAGTACTACACGTTGAACACAAACTTATTTAATAAATCAATTAAAATTGAATTTTTTTGTTGAATTATCTCCATATGTCTGCTCTGAGTGGACAATTAATCTAATCTTCAAATTCAAAATGATAGAATTATGATAAGTTCCGTTTGAATGACCCCCTAAGCATACATATTAATTGAAGCTTAAGTGGCAATTAAATCTTTAAAACGTCACACATCACATGACCTCAATAATCATTGCAAATATCCTCCTTGAGCTATTACAAATTGTTGCACAAAGTGTCAATGACTCAGTTATTGCTGTGTCACAGCCTCCAAAACGCATTTGTTACTCTCTATTATCCCCCAGGATAAAGCATAGATATTTTTACTCTGGCATTCAGGATGCATATCAATTTCAGTTTGATGATAAAATATTCCCAGTTTCCATAATTGTTTCCCCCTTTCAATCATTGTGTGGGTGTGTGTGGCGTGTGTCATTTTAATTCTGCCACCGCCGCAACAAATCCTGAAGGTGTACTAAATCGTATTCCAAAAGTAATATCCTTTCGGTTTGTTACACCCCCAGAGATTGTTGTTAATTACAAATATTGTTGCTATTAGTCCCATCACAGAACAATCACACATACACTCACACACACTCAATTATCTTTGACTTCCTGTATTGTTGTGCAAGGGCCTAACTACTTAACCAACCAACCAACCAACCACCCCGACCTACTCAATTACAAATTCAATATGCTGCTGTCAAATAATCAACACCAGAACAATAATGTTGTCATCCGTATAACAACAACAAGAATAGCAACAACAACATCGAGAAGAACAAGAACACAAAACAATGAATAGATGAACATAAAAATGTGTTGTTTAAGGCCATGCCACATGCTGGGAATGTCTTGCAGTTCTTGATATTCTATTGTTGTTTGGTGGATGCATGCAATCAGCCTCATCATGTAACAACACCAACAGCAGCAGCGGTGGCTTGCAACCTCGTACACAAGGTGTGAATATCTCTAATAATTCTTGGCATTGTTGTTGAGCGCCAAAAGTAAGCAACAACATCAACACATTTTTTTCTGTTTCTTCTCTTCCCTTTGTTTCTTTTCAAATTGATGGTTGTATTGGTTGTGAAAGTTATTGTTGTTGTTGCTGTTACAAAATTTAACACTTCATAACTGCCATTTACAGATAAATAGCATTGCAGCAAGCCAACCAACCGAACATAACAAGCCTGCCATTGCCTCTCGTTGTTCGGTGAGAAAAACAGCAACGGAAACGGAAACAATAGAAATCAGCAGGTTTTCACTGATATGTTCGGTGTGCATGCTCTTGATGTTCTTGTGTTACTTTACTGTTTGTTCTTCATCTCAACTTCTAGGGTAGCTGGAAATGTCGATGCTGTGTTATTGTTTTCCTCCTTCTCCTCCTTCATGCACTTGGAGCTGTTTGTATGCTGCTGCTGCTATTGCTGTTGTTCTTGTTTTGGTGTAGGTGAAATATGAATTTATGTTCATACATTGTTTATCTGTGTTTGTTTGTATATCATTAGATATGTGTGTCTGTGTGTTTTTATAGGTGAAATATCTCACGTTCATGTTTTTCATTTCAATGCTACACCACGCTAAATTGTTAAGGTGCACCAACTTGCACTCAATTTCAACAATGCCATGCCATGCCAAACCAGGTCTGCCAAACCACCCTCGCCTATTTGGGTCTTATCTCGGCATTTCCCAACAGCAGTTTCCCCAAACAATATTGCATATGTACATGATGCCTAAACATCCCGGCCCACCCCACCCTTGTGTTCCACTTACCCCCAACATTGGCTATGGCTGTGTGGCATACCTTAATCCGTTTTTGCTATGAAATGGCACACGTTTATCGTTTGATAGTATTTGTTTAAAAATGTGTGTTTGTGTGAGCGCGCTTGAATCGCTTGGTGATCGTATCCATGGTACTGAAGAAGCCTTGAATATTGTATATTCAGTACTTGTGATTATTGTCCCGTTTTCTATGAGTGGCATATCACAAAGTTGTTGTTGTTGTTGTTTGTTTTTACGACAGTGAAGTACTGAATGTTCGCTGTGAGATTTTTACACGACAGAAAATTCATAGTTTATTTGCTTAGCTGGGTGGAAGAGGTGAGGAAGTAATATACCTTGGGACACGTGGGAGTTGTTTATGAGGACAAATTTCAAAAATTAAATGGCATACCTTTTGATGCAAAATTGTGAGGAATTTAAAATATTTACCTGAAACGAAAGAAAGAAAAGAAAATTAATATAAACTTGTTTGATTGTTATCGGCAACAGGGCGTATGAGTCTTGTCGTTACTCATACACCTGGTTGCAAGGTGGATAAAATGTAATTATTGAGGGAAATATTAGTTCTGTTCACTAAGTCATTCGAAAATGACATGAAACGTATCCATTTACACGGAGTAGACTCAAATCATAGAAAACGCAGTTGGTCGGGTCTGTAAATCGAACAAGGTCATTCAGCATGCAAGGCGGGTGTGCATTAGGGTTATGACTTTTTTACAACTTCATAACCCTGTATCATAGCGTGTATCATACTGGGTTATGAAATAAAATAAATAAAATAAAATCTTAATTATAAGGTGATTCGGTGAAAAAAACCTCACGCAAAAAATGATTTTAAAATTTGTATTTATCAGAATTAGGGGCAATTTAGTGAAGTCATTGTAAGCAGATACATAATTGAAAATAAACTGTAGAGCCCCATGAGATAACCAAACCGACATAACATTTGTTTCTCACTAATTATACCCTCTGCCTTTAGGCTAGAAAGGGTATATGTATACACTTTGATACGAACAAAAATCTGACTCATCGAAATAACGGTTTTAGACCCCTAGTATGTTTAGACGAAATTCGTTTCAGACAATTTGGAGTCGATTTGTCTGTCTGTCCGTCTGTCTGTCTGGCTGGTTGGTGCGCACGACAACTCTCGAACGGATCAACCAATTCGAACCAAATTTTGGTTATAGTAATATTTTGTCCAAACTTAGTTTAAGTTCGAAGATGGGCCATATCGATCCACTCCTTTGGGTACCTCCCCCACAAAAGTTCAAAATTTTTCTTTAAAATGGTGTGAACGATAACATTCGAAGGGAACAATTGATTTGGTCCAAACTTTCTCATCGTATTATTTCTTCCAGATATAGATCGGGTTTGAATATGGACTATATCGGTCCAGTCCTTCGGGTACCTCGCACACATAATTGGGATAAAGTGAAGCTTAGGAGCTCCTCTCGGATCGTATCGAAATTTCATTCAGTCGGTTGTCCTTGAGGCTTCTTTTGTGACGGTAAAATTTTTTTTCTTTTTTTTTCTTTTTTTCTTGCGCACGTCCATACTTCCTGAGATATTGGCCTAAAAGTTCCAAGAAACCCTGACGGCACCAAACAAAATGACAAATCCGCAAGATAATTCTCGCAGGGAGTTTCTGATTGGTGCAGACTTTGATCATCATATTATTATACAGTCATGTATCAGGTTGGAATATGGAAAAAGGGAAGTTTAAGAGCTCCTCTCGCATCGTTTTGATTCTTTTTCAGTAGCGGTTCTAGCGGCCTCATTTACAACGAACGGTACCATTTTTTCCGGAGCAAGTCAATACCTCCTGATATAGTGGCCCAAGCGCTCCAAAACCCTGCCGGCACATACTAAAATGACTATTGTACAATATAACTCTAAAACTTTTTCAAAAATTTCTCCCAAACTTAGTTTAACGTAGTTTAATATTTTCAGTCCTTTATGAAGAATTTTGGTTACGAACGAATTGTTGAGTTGTTGTTGAGTTGTATTTGTTGTAGTATTTACTTTACCTTATTTGTTCTAGCATGAGTGTGCATATCATTGCACCACTATGAAATCCGTGGTTTGGATAATAGACTCACTAAAGTAGCTGTTCTTGTATCTAACTAAGAATTCCAACGATTTTCCATTTTAAGGAAATGTAATTATCTTTCATCGTGCACCATGTCGTATGAGTTACAACAACACTAATAATACAAGGGGAACAAATATATTTTGTAAAGCAATTAAAATTTAATTTTATTGTTTAATTATCTCCGTATATCTGCTGTAAGTGGGCAATTAATCTAATCTTCAAATGCAAAATGATAGATGATGATAATTTCCGTTTGAATGACTTAAATGAAGTTTAAGGGGCAATTAAATCTTTAAAACATAACCCATCACATGACCTCAATTTGACAATATTCAAATCACTCAAAATGAAACCGAAACGTATTCATTTGGACGGTGTAGGCTCAAATCATGGACAACGCAGTAGCCAGGAGAAGATTATCGTAGTAAATTCTGAAGATTTTATGACCAAAAAGCCTGACTTCTGTCATCAACGAATTGTAGAAACAAAAGTATCAGACGTTTTTGACAGTAAAATATAAACAAGTAAGAGCAGCATTAAGTTCGGCCAGGCCGAACTTGTTATACCCTCCGCTACGTTTTATTGAAGTAAAATGGAACATTTAGAAGAAGACTAAAAACCAATTTTTAGCCATTTCGCTGGAACATTAAAGCCACAACCATCAAAATACCGAAAAATCGGGAGGTACCGCTATATGGGTGCTATATGAAGGCGTAGACCTATACTGACAAATTTCATATGGAAAATTTTATACCCCAAATAAAGAATAAATACCGAATTTCAGCCATTTCGGTGGAATATTGAGGCCACAGCCTTCAAAATACCGAAAATTGGGATGTACCGTTCTATGGGGGTTATATGAAGGCGTGGACCTGTACCGAAAAATTTCTGGAAGAAAGTTAAATACCCCCAACGAAGACTAAATAGCAAATTTCAGCCATTTCGGTGGAATATTGAGGCCACAACCTTCAAAATACCGAAAATCGGAAGGTACCGTTCAATGGGGGCTATATGAAGGCGTGGGCCTATACCGACAAATTTCAAGTGGAAAGTTTTATATCCCCAATGAAAAGTAAATACCAAATACCAGCCATTTCGGTTGAATATTGAGGCCACAACCTTCAAAATACCGAAAATCGGAAGGTACCGTTCTATGGGGGCTATATGAAGACGAGGACCTATGCCGACAAATTTCTGAAGGAAAGTTGATTACCCCCAACGAAGAATAAATACCAAATTTCAGTCATTTCGGTGGAATATTGAGGCCATAGCCTTCAAAATACCGAAAATCGAAAGGTACTGTTCTATGGGGGCTATATGAAGGCGTGGACCTATACCGACAAATTTCATAGGGAAAGTTTAATTCCCCAACTAAAGTCTAAATACCAAATTTCAGTCATTTCGGTGGATTATCGGGGCTACAACCTTCAAATTACCGAAAATTGGGAGGTACCGTCCAATGAGGGCTATATGAAGACGAAGACCTATACTGACAAATTTCTGAAAGAAAGTTAAATACCCCCAACGAAGACTAAATAGCAAATTTCAGCCATTTCGGTGGAATATTGAGGCCACAACGTTCAAAATACCGAAAATCAGAAGGTACCGTTCAATGGGGGCTACATGAAGGCGTGGACCTATACCGACAAATTTCATATGGAAAGTTTTATTTCCCAACTAAAGTCTATATACCAAATTTCGGCCCTTTCGGTGGATTATCGGGGCTACAATCTTCAAAATACCGAAAATTGGGAGGTACCGTCCAATGAGGGCTATATGAAGGCGAAGACCTATACTGACAAATTTCTGAAAGAAAGTTGAATACCCCCAGCGAATACTAAATACTAAATTTCAGCCATTTCGGTGGAATATTGTGGCCACCGCCTTTAAAATACCGAAAATCGGGGGGTACCGTTCTATGGGGGCTACATGAAGGCGTGGACCTATATCGACAAATTTCTGGCGGAAAGTTGTAAACCCCCAACGAAAACTAAGTAGCAATTATCAGGTGTGATAATGAGGCTAAAACCTTCAAAAACCCAATATCGGGTGGTACCGTTCTATGGGGGATATGTCAAAACGTGGACCGATATAGCTCATTGGCAATACCAAACATCGTAGGAGTAATACCAAATTACAAAGCACTGAAGGAATAGATCGACAAAGTAGGTCAAATTTTGAACGGAATCGGCTGATACTTTTACTACTTTCAGGCTATCTTCTCAGGAAGTATATAACGAGTGGTTTTATCTAGGGCTGTGGTGAATTCAGTCGCTGCCAAGGTCGACCTAAGGACCCACAAACCTTAAGTAAAACTCGAGTGTTTACGATTTAAATCTTTATTATACACTCTCGGTGTTTGTTAAACGAATAATATACGAGTATATGTGAGGAAAATGGATGCGGTATAAGCTATTAGTTGAGTTCGTTTCTGTGTTGCGGTAGTTGTAGGCTCAGCGATCGTCTGGGCTGGGCTCCACACTACAGTCGGCTCGGGGCAATCGGGTGGATTTCGGCTCTGCAGTTATAGGCTGTGGTGTTCAGTTTGCTTTCGCCTCGTTGTGTGTGCGGCTCGGCTCTGCAGTGTTCGGGTTCCTGTCGGCTCGTTGACAATCTTCGGGTATGTGGCTCGGCTCTGAGGCACTCGAGTTGCTGTCGGCTCGTTGGGTTCGTGGCTAGGCTCTGTAGTGTTCGGGTTAATGTCGGCTCGTTGGCAATCTTCGGGTATGTGGCTCGGCTCTGAGGCACTAGGGTTGCTGTCGTCTCGTTGGGTATGTGGCTCGGCTCTGAAGTGTTCGGGTTAATGTCGGCTCGTTGACAATCTTCGGGGATGTGGCTCGGCTCTGAGGCACTCGGGTTGCTGTCGGCTCGTTGGGTATGTGACTCGGCTCTGTAGTGTTCGGGTTCCTGTCGGCTCGTTGACAATCTTCGGGTATGTGGCTCGGCTCTGAGGCACTCGGGTTGCTGTCGGCTCGTTGGGTATGTGGCTCGGCTCTGTAGTGTTCGGGTTAATGTCGGGTCGTTGGCAATATTCGGGTGTGTGGTTCGGCTCCCAGGCATTCGGGTTGCTGTCGACTCGTTGGGTATGTAGCTCGGCTCAGTGGTTTTCGGATTGCTGTCGGGAAGAGATCGGTTAATGGGAGCTGGCTAAGAGAATGGACCTAGCTATGAGCTTGAGCTGGCTGAGAGCTGGGAGCTTGCTAAGATCTGGGAGCTTGCTAAGAGCTGGGAGCGTGCTAAGCGCTCAGAGCTTGCTATGAGCTAGGGCCGTGCTAAGCGCTTAGAGCTTGCTATGAGCTGGGATCGTACTAAGCGCTGTGAGCCTGCTATGAGCTGGGGCGTACTAAGCGCTGAGAGCTTGCTATGAGCTGGGAGCGTACTAAGCGCTGAGAGCTTGCTATGAGCTGGATCGATTCGTGGCTAACTAGTATGGTAGACTGCGGACGAGCCACACGTCTATTCGTACTTTGTTCGGCTGGCGATCGACCGCTTCGGTGAATATACCCAGAATACATATTCGGGTAGTTATACGGAGTGAATGAGAATTATTGTGTAGCAGTGATTGTAGTTAATTACACCGAAGTTAAATTTATCCACTATGCTAACCGTGCAGTTGTAGTTGATGGAAATGAATGCGTGTAGGAGTATATGAAACGGTCACGTTACAAGTATGGTCTTGCACCTAAAATCTTGTACCCTCGTATTGGGACAGCGAATACAAGTTCTTGCAAAAAGGATCAAAGCGATTCGAATCGAATCGGTCAGAGTTATCGTGGTCCCAGAAACTACACATGATACCGTAGGACTTAGGACGTAGCGTCTTACTGAATGCAGCGAATACAAGCTTTTGTAAAAAGAATCAAAACGGTTCGAGGGCAGGTCCTAAACTGAACTTTACCGAACTTTTGTGTGTGGGAGGTACCCAATGGAGTGGACCGATAGAGCCCATATTGGAACTTCTTCTATGTCTGGTAGAAATGTCACGATGTGCAATATATGGACCAAATCGGTTAATCCCTACAAGAGTTGTTGTGCCCACAATTTTTCCGAACTTTTTTGGGAGAGGCATCTGAAGAAGTGGACCGATATGGCTCATATTCGAACTTAAATTAAGTTTGGACAAAATATTACGAAAGCCAAATTTTCGACAGACACGCCGCAGTCTTATTTGCAGCTATTTGCATATTCTTCTCGCGGAAAAATGTGGTAAGTTTGCACAAATTCCCCCTCCTCTGAAAATTCATTGTTTCACTATACGGGATTACGACTTCTTGTTCCTGAACTCCAGCATTACGAAGGATACACCGTCAGGCATGTTGGCATTTGCAGCATTATCCATTGTAAATTGTGGTGGTTCCTCGTCGGCGAGAAGGGTCTAATGCAACGTACTCACCTCTCACCTCTTCGGATCTGTCAGCGTAACGTAGCCAAACGTGACTTCCTTTTTTCTAGGATTCGAGAGGGACTTAACCGTTGCCCACAATTTGCTTATTCCGGCTCCAATGTTGCAACAATTCAGATGATTTAACCGCTTGTTCCGCTTCCAGTGTCAGCTCCCTGACTCTGGCGTCACTGGGGTTGGTAGGACGAGGCTCATCATGCTCATTTGCTAGCTTATTCTCACTTCGGGTATTCGTCCAGCAGGTAGTAAGTATATGGCGAGCGGCTGCAGCAGCGATGATGTCTCTGAACGTCTCTTCTGCTAGCCGAACATCAGAGAGTTGGGTAGATTTCTGTAGCTTTGATTATTGATGAAAGTGCGACGTTCTGAGGTGATTAGATATGGTCTGACAACGTGAATATTTATCTTCCTTGTGTTTGATGATTTTATGTAATGTTACATATGAGCTAACATGGATCAGCTTCGCCACTGGTGTCTCTTCAGAATTTATTGTTGCTACATGAAGATCTTCAACTTTTACTTTGACGTTATTTATGTAACATCAAAAAAGTTGGCGCTGGTATAGACGCACCAGTGGCGAAGCTGCCCCTTGTTACGCTATGAGGTTTTGAGGCTTATATCTGCTTACAGTGGCTTATAACAATTTTAAAAAATCATTTTCTGCGTGAGGTGTTTTCATCGAAACAACTTATAACTAAGATTTAATCTAATCTTAATAAGAAGTTCATCCAATTATTATACAGATATAAGATGTTGTAAACAAAATCATCACCCTAGTAGGTAACATAAACAATGGTCCTAACTACTCCAATGGCAGATCCAATCCATAGTATTTAGACAAATAAAATCCATAATCGTTCATATGACAAGAATACCACTTTTTCCACGAGAGGAATATACAGATATCCGCCATTTAATCTATGGCCACTCTGTTCACCACATGAATGGCGCACTAAAAAAATTTGTTTCCAAAAAAAAAAAATACTGCTAAAAAATACTGTTCATAAAACTCACATAACTCGTATAAAAACTCTTATATTATTCCTGAAACAATGCGCGGCGCAGGAGAAAAGAAAGTTGAATGTAGTGGTCGATGGTAGCAGAATTCCGACCACAAATTACCTCAAAATTCTAGGGGTCAAATTCGACAGCACGTTCTCGTCGTCCGCACATGCCGCAGCTACCTGCGACAAACTGAAATGCAGGAACAAAGACCTTAAGTCCCTAGCCAGCAACACTTGAGATGCAGTTAAAGAAAAATTGTTTACCAAATATAAACGATAGATAGGTGATAGGTGAGGTGCAGTTAAAGAAAAATTGTTTACCAAATATAAACGATAGATAGGTCTGTGGTAAGCTATGCGACGTTAGTTTAGTCTGCTACTGTAAGTGGAACGCTATGGAAAAATATTCAAACTTGTCAGAATACCGCAATGAAAACAGCAACAGGGTACCTCCTCATGTCTTCAGTGGACCATCTGCATGAGCAGACAAAGATTCTACCAGTATAGCAACACAATGATATGCTTTCGTTGCAGTACTTGCTCGGGTGTTACTGTGAGAGCCATTCCAATCAGTTTGGTGGGGAGGGCCGACACACTCAGGCCCATTAAGAAGGATCTTCACGTTCCAGAGAGGGAGGTCCAACGATATAGGAGAGAACCCCTAGCTCAACAAGCATATCAAGCAGGCTTGAATAGCATTCACACGGACGCAGTTGCTAAGGCCATAAGCAAGTATAGGGAGAATAAAGTTATCAGAGTACTTCCCATCTATCGCAGCTGAGGAGCGTCAGCTGCCACGACAAACCAGAGTAGTTTTGGCTCAACTATGCTCGGAATATTGCAGTCACCTGTATTCTGATAGGGCAAGGGTCGAGGGCACAGTGCAAAACATGTGTCCAACATGCGGCATGGGCCCTCACAACACACTGCACCTTTTCAACTGCCCTGCTAAACACACTCATCTAACTCCAGTGGATCTGCGGTTACATCCTATCGAAGCAGCCACATTCGTGGAACTAGAGATAGACCCAGAGCCAGAACCAGATTGAGCAGAAGAACGAACACACAAACATACAATATTAGACACTGTAACAACAAGAGGGAATTATTACCTTACCTGTGAATTGGACCCATAAGGACTACCTTAAGTGCATCGGATGATAATCGAACGGGTCAACCGATTCGTTTCAATATTTGGCCCTCGTAAGAGTTCAAGTTCAAAGATAGGCCACTGCTTGGGGTCCCTCCTACAACAAAAGTTCAATTTTTTCGTTTATATGGTGCGCAAGACAACTCCCGAAGTGAGTAACCGATTTGGTCCATACATTGCACATAGTAATATTTCCACCATACATAGATCAGGTTCGAATATGGACTGTATCGGTCCACTCCTTTGGGTACTTCTCACACAAACGTTAAAAATGTTCGCATTAGAGCAGTTTAAGGGCTGTTCGAGGATTGTTTAAAAACTTTCATGGAATGTAGTCTATGTGATTCCAATAGTACCTTTCCTCTAGTAATACGTTTAGATTTACAAAGAGCTCTAAAATATCCTAAAGTGACCACCTGCAAATTTTGGGGAAAATGATTTTTATTCTGATAACGGCTACTGTCCACAGATAAATGTCTCAAGGGATTCAAACCCCTTGAGAGCTGATAAGGATGTCCCTATGATTAAAAAGTGTCTTAAAATGTCTTTTAACACCGAATATTCATTGTTTTCAAAATATTTTATCTTAGAAAATGTCATAAAACCCATCTATACCAATTACCGTAACTCTTCGGTTCGCTCTCTACTCACAAATATACTTACTTACTTAGCTGGCCCATTACAGAACATTTGTTCTATAGGCCGAACTAAGAAGAGATCTCCATTCCTCTCTATTTGTTGCTTTGCACTCTGGAATACCGCGCCTTTTCATCTCAACATCCACTTGTTTGCGCCATCTATTCCTTGGCCTGCCAATTCTGCGTGCACCGCCATGTGGCATGTATTCATACGCCTTTTTAGCGGGTTCATCATCGCTCATTCTTATGATATGGCCTAGCCAACGCAATCGCTGCATCTCGATACGTTTAACAATATTGATGTCGTTGTATAGCAGATACAGCTCGTGGTTCATGCGACGTCGATATTCACCGTCAACGCAGATTGGTCCGTAGAACTTTCGAAGAATTTTTCTCTCAAACACACCAAGCACTGCCATGTCTGCTTGCGCAAGTACCCAGGCTTCGGAGCCATACATCAGCACGGGTAGTATCAGTGTTTTGTAGAGCGTTATTTTTGTTTGACGAGATGTGGCTTTGTTTTTAAACTGCTTACTTAATCCAAAGTAGCATCTGTTGGCCAATACAATTCTTCTTTTTATTTCACAACTGATGTCGTTTGTTGTGTTGACGGAGGTGCCGAGGTAGACGAAGTCTTTTACTACCTCAATATTATAGGAACCAACTTCCACAGTCGGTCCGAGCTCAATGGACGCATTGCGCGTCGACACCATCAACTTGGTCTTCTCACCGTTTACCGCCAGACCCACTTTAGCAGATTCTCCTTCGACCTTTATAAAGGTATCAGTTACTTCTTTTACTGATCGACCCATGATGTCTATATCATCAGCATAAGCAAGTAACATGTGACTGTTGGTGTAGATTGTGCCACTTCTTTTGACGTTTGCCTCTCGTATAACCTTTTCTAGCAGGATGTTGAAGAGGTCACACGAAAGGCTGTCTCCTTGTCTGAAACCTCTTTTGGTACCAAACTCTTCGGAGAGGTTCTTTCCTATTTTAACTGAGGACCTCGTGTCAGTTAAAGTCATTTTACAAAGCCGGATGAGCTTTGCGGGAATACCAAATTCAGACATGGCTTGGAATACCTTTGAGCGCAGCGGACTGTCGAAGGCTGCTTTATAATCGACAAAAAGGTGGTAGGTGTCGATCTGCATCTCTTGGGTCTTCTCCAGGATTTGCCGCAGGGTAAATATCTGGTCAATGGTGGACTTGCCAGGTCTAAAGCCGCATTGGTATGGTCCAATAATCTCGTTGACCATTGGCTTTAGTCGTTCGCACAATATCCCTGACACGATCTTGTAGGCAATAGGGAGTAGACTTATGCCCCTATAGTTAGAGCATACAGTCTTATCTCCCTTCTTGTGGACGGGGCACAGGATACTTAGGTTCCAATCGTCGGGTACTCGTTCTTCCTGCCAGATGGTGCTAACTAGCTGATGAATACACCTTATCAGCGTGTCGCCTCCGGTTTTGAACAGCTCGGCTGGTAAACCATCGGCCCCTGCTGCCTTATTATTCTTCAGCCGATTTATTGCTGTCTTTACCTCATCTTGGCTGGGCGGTATACATTCAATACCATCTTCTGGGATTGGGACTGTGGTATCTTCGTCGTCTTCGCAGCTATTGGATACCAACAGATTTGAAAAATGTTCTTTCCATATCCTGAGTACACTATCTGTATCAGTTACCAAATTACCTTGCTGGTCTCTACAGGAGGATGTGCCTGTACCAAAGCCATCAGTTTGATGCTTGACTCTTTGGTAGAATTTTCGGACTTCATTCTGGCTCCTGTACATCTCGATTTTTTCACACTCCCGCTTTTCCATCTCTCTCTTTTTCCTGCGGAAAAGACGTTTCTCCTCTCTCCTTTTCTCCCTGTATCTCTCTCGTGCGCTACGCGTTGCTACGGATTGTAAAGTAGCCTTATATGCCGCATTTTTCTCTTCGGTGGCAGCACGACACTCCTCATCATACCATGGATTCCTTGGTGGAGGTCTCTGGTATCCAAGTATGGATTTTGCGGCTGTTTGCATGGAGTGGGCAATGCTTTGCCATTGCGCTGATATGTTATCGGGATGAGGAGGGCTTTGATTAAGCAATTGGGCTAGTTGAGTGGAATATGCTGTGGCTATCTGTTGTGATTGCAGCTTACCGATGTCTAACTTTCGTGTTGTGTCTGCTCGTACTTTGTTTGCTACGTTTAAGCGGGTGCGTACCTTTGCTGCAACAAGGTAGTGGTCCGAATCAATGTTTGCGCCTCGGAACGATCGTACATCCAACACGCTCGATGAATGTCTTCCATCTATCACAACATGATCAATTTGGTTTCTTGTTTTCTGATCTGGAGACAGCCAGGTGCCCTTATGAATATCGAGATGATTAAATCTGGTACTGCTAACTACCATGTTTTTTGCAGCTGCAAAGTCTATCAGTCTCATACCATTGTCAGATGTTTCACTGTGGAGACTGAATTTCCCGACTGTTGGGCCAAAGATATTCTCCTTTCCAATTTTGGCATTAAAATCGCCTAGAATGATTTTAATGTCATGGGCAGGGCAACGGTCATATGTTTCTTCTAAGCGCTCGTAAAATATATCTTTGGTCTGTTCGTCCTTTTCTTCAGTGGGAGCATGAGCGCAAATAAAGCTGATGTTGAAGAATTTAGCTTTTATTCGAATTGCAGCAAGTCTTTCATTCACTGGAGTGAAGCTGGATACAAGATGTTTTAGTCTCCGACTAACCACGAATCCACAACCAAACTCATGCTTTACGTCATGGCAGCTATAATACAGTGCGTCACCTTTAGGTGTTGTTGTGACGCCTTTCCCAATCCATCGTATTTCCTGTATGGCAGTAATATCGGTCTTGTACTTTTCAAGTACGTCTGCCAATGCGAAGACTGCACCTTCTCTATAAAGAGTGCGAACATTCCAGGTGCAGATTCGCAGATCATGGTCCTTAAAACGTTTGCGGGGTTCGTCAACTTTAGAGGGGTTTGTTTTTCTTTTCTTTCGTTTTTTCATAGTATGCTGTTTTTTCTAGGGGAGGGTTACTAACCCGACGCCCAAACCCAAGTTTTTAACGTTCTTATGGGTGAACGCGCGGCACATGTTAGCTCACTACCTTTAACGGGTGTTAAAGGCAGTTCCCCAGGTGACACCACGGGGAGGTCAGTGTCCACTTGGGATGAAAGAGGGACCAAGATAAATCCTGGGCTTTGCCATGTTAAAACCGGTCAGGACCGTTCCTTGGTATCTTCCATCCCCTACGTCACCCACTCACAAATATAACACATAATTTATGCACCTTTTTCCGTGACGTGACGTTGCATAGATTTACAAAAATAAGAATTGTAAAAATTTAAATGCTTGTTAAATGTTCATGGCAACAATAAGCAATGTTAAAGGATCTCTAACACAAGTATCCTTAATACTTCAAGGACTTTTCCACTTGGGGAAAAGATAGAAATGCAAAGAGTAGAAAATTAAAAGTGGAATACTCAGCAAATACATTAAAATTTTAAATGAATTCAATCAATTATCAATCATCAATGGGTCAAAACAATTGTAATGACATGGTCATGTATTCCACCCCACACACCGACACACACACACACATTCATCCACCTTCAACACTCACAGAAAACTTACAAAATGTCATGATATTGCTCGGTGCATTCATCTATAAAACAAATGTGTCTCATTGGGTGTCACAGCTGACTGTGTGATGCGATGTTGTTGTTAGTGGTGGTGGTGGTGGTGGTGTTGGTGCATCTGTGTGTGTGTGATATTTTTTGATTAAATTGCATGTTGGCCTAGTGACCCACTTTAAGTTTATTAACCTTCTACACTCACACATTCAGTCAGGCTCATCCGTAACAATAACAAAAACAACACCTAAAGCCAAGACAACCATAAAGACAACAACAACATCAGCAGCTACAACTACAATTGTGGAGGCTACGCTAAGGAAAAGACGGCATTGCTACTTGATTTTTACTACTTCTGGCACTGTTGTTGTTTTTGTTGTTGTCGGCTGTCGCTAATGTTAGAGTGTAACTAAAAAAGCACTACCACACAACTAACTGTTGTACCACCAACAGTTACAGAGCAACTGGCAAGCGACTTCTACAACTACCACCGACACCGCTGTTGGCTATGTTAGTAGCTATGCTCTTCTTTTTTCTCTTTGTTACACGGTTGATTGTAACACAAGTGAATTGTAAATCGAATTATGAAGCTTAACATAACCTACGACAACACAGTCATATGCGACCAATGAGAACAAGGTTGCCACGTTGGGATATTTTGTGGCCAAAAGAATGGTCGGGTTTTTAAACTCTTAGATTTTTAAAGAATATTTTTTCCACCAACATCACAGTTTTATGCGTGGATTTTTTAAAAATATTTTTTCCACCATCATCACATATTTAAGCGCATATTTTTAAGAATAATTTGTCCACCATCATCACAGCTTTATGCGTGGATTATTAAAGAATATTTTTTCCGCCATCATCACAGCTTTATGCGTGGATTTTTAAAGAATATTTTTTCCGCCATCATCACAGCTTTATGCGTGGATTTTTAAAGAATATTTTTTCCGCCATCATCACAGCTTTATGCGTGGATTTTTAAAGAATAATTTTTCCACCAACCATCACAGCTTTATGCGTGGATTTTTAAAGAATATTTTTTCCGCCATCATCACAGCTTTATGCGTGGATTTTTAAAGAATATTTTTTCCACCAACCATCACTGCTTTATGCGTGGATTTTTAAAGAATATTTTTTCCACCAACCATCACAGCTTTATGCGTGGATTTTTAAAGAATATTTTTTCCACCATTATCACAGCTTTATGCGTGGATTTTTAAAGAATATTTTTTCCACCATTATCACAGCTTTATGCGTGGATTTTTAAAGAATATTTTTTCCACCATTATCACAGCTTTATGCGTGGATTTTTAAAGAATATTTTTTCCACCATTATCACAGCTTTATGCGTGGATTTTTAAAGAATATTTTTTCCACCATTATCACAGCTTTATGCGTGGATTTTTAAAGAATATTTTTTCCACCATTATCACAGCTTTATGCGTGGATTTTTAAAGAATATTTTTTCCACCATTATCACAGCTTTATGCGTGGATTTTTAAAGAATATTTTTTCCACCATTATCACAGCTTTATGCGTGGATTTTTAAAGAATATTTTTTCCACCATTATCACAGCTTTATGCGTGGATTTTTAAAGAATATTTTTTCCACCATTATCACAGCTTTATGCGTGGATTTTTAAAGAATATTTTTTCCACCATTATCACAGCTTTATGCGTGGATTTTTAAAGAATATTTTTTCCACCATTATCACAGCTTTATGCGTGGATTTTTAAAGAATATTTTTTCCACCATTATCACAGCTTTATGCGTGGATTTTTAAAGAATATTTTTTCCACCATTATCACAGCTTTATGCGTGGATTTTTAAAGAATATTTTTTCCACCATTATCACAGCTTTATGCGTGGATTTTTAAAGAATATTTTTTCCACCATTATCACAGCTTTATGCGTGGATTTTTAAAGAATATTTTTTCCACCATTATCACAGCTTTATGCGTGGATTTTTAAAGAATATTTTTTCCACCATTATCACAGCTTTATGCGTGGATTTTTAAAGAATATTTTTTCCACCATTATCACAGCTTTATGCGTGGATTTTTAAAGAATATTTTTTCCACCATTATCACAGCTTTATGCGTGGATTTTTAAAGAATATTTTTTCCACCATTATCACAGCTTTATGCGTGGATTTTTAAAGAATATTTTTTCCACCATTATCACAGCTTTATGCGTGGATTTTTAAAGAATATTTTTTCCACCATTATCACAGCTTTATGCGTGGATTTTTAAAGAATATTTTTTCCACCATTATCACAGCTTTATGCGTGGATTTTTAAAGAATATTTTTTCCACCATTATCACAGCTTTATGCGTGGATTTTTAAAGAATATTTTTTCCACCATTATCACAGCTTTATGCGTGGATTTTTAAAGAATATTTTTTCCACCATTATCACAGCTTTATGCGTGGATTTTTAAAGAATATTTTTTCCACCATTATCACAGCTTTATGCGTGGATTTTTAAAGAATATTTTTTCCACCATTATCACAGCTTTAAAAGAATATTTTTTCCACCATTATCACAGCTTTATGCGTGGATTTTTAAAGAATATTTTTTCCACCATTATCACAGCTTTATGCGTGGATTTTTAAAGAATATTTTTTCCACCATTATCACAGCTTTATGCGTGGATTTTTAAAGAATATTTTTTCCACCATTATCACAGCTTTATGCGTGGATTTTTAAAGAATATTTTTTCCACCATTATCACAGCTTTATGCGTGGATTTTTAAAGAATATTTTTTCCACCATTATCACAGCTTTATGCGTGGATTTTTAAAGAATATTTTTTCCACCATTATCACAGCTTTATGCGTGGATTTTTAAAGAATATTTTTCTATCATCAGACCTCAAGATTTGGTAGAAAACTTACATTTTCAAAGGCAACCCTCATGGAGGCCCTTGCACACACACACTCATATGAGTAGCATTTTCCACTCGCACTCTTACTTATTTGGGGTTTGAAAAATTCTCACATATCCTCCTCTTCATTTCCACTTGTAATG
The DNA here is from genome assembly GCF_047663935.1 of Musca autumnalis. Classification (NCBI taxonomy): domain Eukaryota; kingdom Metazoa; phylum Arthropoda; class Insecta; order Diptera; family Muscidae; genus Musca; species Musca autumnalis. The sequence goes on along the minus strand of NW_027411866.1, from coordinate 131,345,563 downwards.
TTGTGTATGAGTTTGCTGTAGTCAAAGTTAAGCCATGTGAGAGAATGTGAAACTTTTGCTGAGAGTGAGAACATATACGCGAGTTTATCCTATATGTGTGTGTCGGTTTGAGTGGGAGAATATTGTAACTTAAACGATGATGATGATTCGTTTATGTTTTCAAGTAAAAAGGACGCGGGCAATGGTAATGTATTTAACACAGTAGCAGCAGATGCGGGCATACTTACGTTCAAACATACTCACATACATAAGTATAAAATTGGCAAGTTTAGTTAGAATCAGCTGTCGATGGAGGTATTGGCGCTGTATGACAACAACTGTTAAGACAGCCAGGGCAATAACAGGGCAACAACAACGACACCAGTGAAAACATCAAATAACAAATCCCATTTTCTGCATTCAACTTCCGTTTCCTGTCACACTCAACGTACGTTCATTCATTTGTACATTTGTTCGCATTTTCTCACCTCCTGCACCACTCAACCAGTCACTTTAGCGTTTGGTGTTACATCCAGTTTTATGTGCATCCGCCTTTTTGAGGTTAACACCAAACCTGCAAAGGTTGCGGATGCATACTCGGGTGGTCCAAAAGCTTTTGAGGGATCACCTCAATGTATGGAAGGTGAGGTAGTTTATGCAGTAACTAATCACAAGGAGCAACACTAGTCGACAATTAAAAATGGCCAGAGCTTAAACCTCTGATGGTCATTGAAACAACTGTTCTTAAGAATCCACACTTAAAGCTGCGGAGATGGAAAAAATATTCTTAAAAAATCCAAGCTTAGAGCTGTGATGGTTGGTGGAAAAAATATTCTTAAAAATGCACGCTAAAGCTGTGATGGTTGGTGGAATAAATATTCTTAAAAATCCCCGCTTAAAGCTGTGATGGTTGGTGGAAAAATATTCCTAAAAATCCACGCTTAAAGCTGTGAGGGTTGGTGGAAAAATATTCTTAAAAATCCACGCTTAAAGCTGTGATGGTTGGGAATAAAATTTTCTTAAAAATCCATGCTTAAATCTGTGATGGTTGGTGGAAAAATATTCCTAAAAATCCACGCTGAGAGCTGTGAGGGTTCGTGGAAAAATATTCTTAAAAATCCACGCTTAAAGCTGTGATGGTTGGTGGAAAAATATTCTTAAAAATCCACGCTTAAAGCTGTGATGGTTGGTGGAAAAATATTCTTAAAAATCCACGCTTAAAGCTGTGATGGTTGGTGGAAAAAATATTCTTAAAAATCCACGCTTAAAGCTGTGATGGTTAGTGGAAAAAATATTCTTAAAAATCCACGCTTAAAGCTGTGATGGTTGGTGGAAAAAATATTCTTAAAAATCCACGCTTAAAGCTGTGATGGTTGGTGGAAAAAATATTCTTAAAAATCCACGCTTAAAGCTGTGATGGTTGGTGGAAAAATATTCCTAAAAATCCACGCTGAGAGCTGTGAGGGTTGGTGGAAAAATATTCTTAAAAAACCACGCTTAATGCTGTGATGGTTGGAGGAAAAAATATTCTTAAAAATCCACGCTTAAAGCTGTGATGGTTGGTGGAAAAAATATTCTTAAAAATCCACGCTTAAAGCTGTGATGGTTGGTGGAAAAAATATTCTTAAAAATCCACGCTTAAAGCTGTGATGGTTGGTGGAAAAAATATTCTTAAAAATCCACGCTTTAAGCTGTGATGGTTGGAGGAAAAAATATTCTTAAAAATCCACGCTTAAAGCTGTGATGGTTGGTGGAAAAAATATTCTTAAAAATCCACGCTTAAAGCTGTGATGGTTGGTGGAAAAAATATTCTTAAAAATCCACGCTTGAAGCTGTAATGGTTGGCGGCAAAAATATTCTTAAAAATCCACGTTTAAAGCTGTTATGGTTGGTGAAAAAAATATTCTTAAAAATCCAAGCTTAAAACTGTGATGGTTGTTGGAAAAACTATTCTTAAAAATCCACGCTTAAAGCTGTGATGGTTGGTGGAAAAAATATTCTTAAAAAATCCAAGCTTAAAACTGTGATGGTTGTTGGAAAAACTATTCTTAAAAATCCACGCTTAAATCCAGGCTTAAACCCATCCATGCCCTGTGATATGCTGGTCCTTGAAAAACATTCACTGTCAACTAGTGTCTCCTAAAACCATTTACGGTAACTATGGCAACAATTTCAAGTAATTTATAAAATTTCGACATGCAGTAAACCACAAAGACCAGCACAAACACTCTTGCGAAAAAGCTGGATTCCAGGCAGACACACAAAAATTTCACATTACATTTAAACGAACAATATCAATATTTCCTTATGGACCGTCAGTCGGGGGTCATAAGTAAAAATGATGTGTAACTGCAATCCAAAAACCAACTAAAAAGAACAACACAAAAAAACAGACATTGATGAAACCAGAAACTTTGCTCTAGCCAACAAAAAATAAAAACTATCAATTTTCCTCAAAAATAAAATGAAAAACAACAACAGTAAAACTGGCAAAGTGTTGGCGTTCACCAATATGAGACAAACAAACCAACAAAAAAAACAGTGAAAAGGGAAATGGAAAATTTTTTTAATTGCTCTCTTGTGTTGGACAGTAACACACAAAGAAGACAGCTTCAGCATCAACATCAGCAACAAAAAAACAACAACAACGACTGCATGCAATTTGTTGTTTACATTTTGTTAAAAACTTCCGCTGAGTGCTATTATTCATTTATTTCATTTCATGCTATAGCAAACACAACAACAAGAACAACAACAAATTGTTTACATTATCCTACTTTCTCATAGCTGATACGTTTTATATTACCTCAACATATACAGAGCACACATATTGTTACCACCTGCTGCCCCTTCGTGACGAAACTTATCCACATCACACCATTGAGCTTGTGGTGTCCCATTTACTGGTGACTTTCATGAGGCACTTTTGTAGAGTGCCGGAAAAGAAAGTGGTGTTTCGTGCACGGTGTTGTACAATAGCTACTTTTAAAAGATCAAATGCTCTTCAGGCGTAGATTTTGCATTTTTCAAGAATATTTTTTCCACCACCATCACCAATTTAGGCGTGGATTTTTCAAGAATATTTTTTCCACCACCATCACCAATTTAGGCGTGGATTTTTCAAGAATATTTTTTCCACCACCATCACCAATTTAGGCGTGGATTTTTCAAGAATATTTTTTCCACCACCATCACCAATTTAGGCGTGGATTTTTCAAGAATATTTTTTCCACCACCATCACCAATTTAGGCGTGGATTTTTCAAGAATATTTTTTCCACCACCATCACCAATTTAGGCGTGGATTTTTCAAGAATATTTTTTCCACCACCATCACCAATTTAGGCGTGGATTTTTCAAGAATATTTTTTCCACCACCATCACCAATTTAGGCGTGGATTTTTCAAGAATATTTTTTCCACCACCATCACCAATTTAGGCGTGGATTTTTCAAGAATATTTTTTCCACCACCATCACCAATTTAGGCGTGGATTTTTCAAGAATATTTTTTCCACCATCATCACCAATTTAGGTGTGATGGATTTTTCAAAATTATGTTTTCCACCACCATCACCAATTTGGGCGTGGTGGATTTTTCAAGAATATTTTTTTCCTCCACCATCACCAATTTAGGCGTGTATTTTTCAAGATTATTTTTTCACCACCATCACCAATTTGGGCGTGGATTTTTCAAGAATATTTTTCCACCACCATCACCAGTTTAGGCGTGGATTTTTAAGGAATATTTTTCCACCACCATCACCAATTTAGGCGTGGATTTTTAGAGAATATTTTTCCACCACCATCACCAATTTAGGCGTGGTGGATTTTCAAAGAATATTTTTCCACCACCATCATGAATTTAGGCGTGGTGGATTTTCAAAGAATATTTTTTCCACTACCAATACTAATTTAGGCGTGGATTTTTCAAGAATATGTTTTTCACCACCATTAACAAATTAGGCATGGTGCATTTTTCAAGAATATGTTTTCCACCACCATCACCAATTTAGGCGTGGTGGATTTTTCAAGAATATTTTTCCTCCACCATCACTAATTTAGGCGTGGTGGATTTTTTAAGAATATTTTTCCACCACCATCACCAATTTAGGCGTGGATTTTGCAAGAATATTTTTTTCACCACCATCACCAATTTAGGCGTGGATTTTTCAAGAATATTTTTTCCACCACCATCACCAATTTAGCCGTGGATTTTTCAAGAATATTTTTTTCACCAGCATCACCAATGTAGGCGTGGATTTTTCAAGAATATTTTTCCCACCACCATCACTAATTTAGGCGTGGTGGATTTTTCAAGAATATTTTTCCACCACCATCACTAATTTAGGCGTGGTGGATTTTTTAAGAATATTTTTCCACCACCATCACTAATTTAGGCGTGGATTTTTCAAGAATATTTTTTCCACCACCATCACCGATATAGGCGTGATGGATTTTTCAAAAATATTTTTGCCACCACCATCACCGATTTAGGCGTGGTGCATTTTTCAAGAATATTTTTTCCACCAGCATCACCAATTAGGAGTGGATTTTTCAAGAATATTTTTCCACCACCATCACTAATTTAGGCGTGGATTTTTCAAGAATATTTTTTCCACCGCCATCACCGATTTAGGCGTGGTGGATTTTTCAAGAATATGTTTGCCACCACTATCACCGATTTAGGCGTGGTGGATTTTTCAAGAATATTTTTTCCACCAGCATCACCAATTAGAAGTGGATTTTTCAAGAATATTTTTCCACCACCATCACCAATTTAGGCGTGGTGGATTTTTCAAGAATATGTTTGCCACCACTATCACCAATTTAGGCGTGGTGGATTTTTCAAGAATATTTTTGCCACCACCATCACCGATTTAGGCGTGGTGGATTTTTCAAGAATATTTTTCCACCACCATCACCGATTTAGGCGTGGTGGATTTTTCAAGAATATTTTTGCCACCACCATCACCGATTTAGGCGTGGTGGATTTTTCAAGAATATTTTTTCAACCAGCATCACCAATTAGAAGTGGATTTTTCAAGAATATTTTTCCACCACCATCACCAATTTGGGCGTGGATTTTTCAGGAATATTTTTTTCCACCGCCATCACCAATTTAGGCGTGGTGGATTTTCAAAGAATATTTTTCCACCACCATCACCAATTTGGACGTGGATTTTTCAGGAATATTTTTCCACCAATTTAGGCGTGGATTTTTTAAGAATATTTTTTCACCAATTTAGCCGTGGATTTTTCAAGAATATTTTTTCACCAATTTAGCCGTGGATTTTTCAAGAATATTTTTTCACCAATTTAGACGTGGATTTTTCAAGAATATTTTTTCACCAATTTAGGCGTGGATTTTTCAAGAATATTTTTTCACCAATTTAGGCTTGGATTTTTCAAGAATATTTTTTCACCAATTTAGGCGTGGATTTTTCAAGAATATTTTTTCACCAATTTATGCGTGGATTTTTCAAGAATATTTTTTCACCAATTTAGGCGTGGATTTTTCAAGAATATTTTTTCACCAATTTAGGCGTGGATTTTTCAAGAATATTTTTTCACCAATTTAGGCGTGGATTTTTCAAGAATATTTTTTCACCAATTTAGGCGTGGATTTTTTAAGAATATTTTTTCACCAATTTAGGCGTGGATTTTTCAAGAATATTTTTTCACCAATTTAGCCGTGGATTTTTCAAGAATATTTTTTCACCAATTTAGGCGTGGATTTTTCAAGAATATTTTTTCACCAATTTAGGCGTGGATTTTTCAAGAATATTTTTTCACCAATTTAGGCGTGGATTTTTCAAGAATATTTTTTCACCAATTTAGGCGTGGATTTTTGAAGAATATTTTTTCACCAATTTAGGCGTGGATTTTTCAAGAATATTTTTTCACCAATTTAGGCGTGGATTTTTCAAGAATATTTTTTCACCAATTTAGGCGTGGATTTTTCAAGAATATTTTTTCACCAATTTAGGCGTGGATTTTTCAAGAATATTTTTTCACCAATTTAGGCGTGGATTTTTCAAGAATATTTTTTCACCAATTTAGGCGTGGATTTTTCAAGAATATTTTTTCACCAATTTAGGCGTGGATTTTTCAAGAATATTTTTTCACCAATTTAGGCGTGGATTTTTCAAGAATATTTTTTCACCAATTTAGGCGTGGATTTTTCAAGAATATTTTTTCACCAATTTAGCCGTGGATTTTTCAAGAATATTTTTTCACCACTTTAGGCGTGGATTTTTCAAAAATATTTTTTCACCAATTTAGGCGTGGATTTTTCAAGAATATTTTTCACCAATTTAGCCGTGGATTTTTCAAGAATATTTTTTCACCAATTTAGGCGTGGATTTTTCAAGAATATTTTTTCACCACTTTAGGCGTGAATTTTTCAAGAATATTTTTTCACCAATTTAGGCGTGGATTTTTCAAGAATATTTTTTCACCAATTTAGCCGTGGATTTTTCAAGAATATTTTTTCACCACTTTAGGCGTGGATTTTTCAAAAATATTTTTTCACCAATTTAGGCGTGGATTTTTCAAGAATATTTTTTCACCAATTTAGGCGTGGATTTTTCAAGAATATTTGTTCACCAATTTAGGCGTGGAGTTTTCAAGAATATTTTTTCACCAATTTAGGCGTGGATTTTTCAAGAATATTTTTTCACCAATTTAGGCGTGGATTTTTCAAGAATAATTTTTCACCAATTTAGGCGTGGATTTTTCAAGAATATTTTTTCACCAATTTAGGCGTGGAGTTTTCAAGAATATTTTTTCACCAATTTAGGCGTGGATTTTTCAAGAATATTTGTTCACCAATTTAGGCGTGGAGTTTTCAAGAATATTTTTTCACCAATTTAGGCGTGGAGTTTTCAAGAATATTTTTTCACCAATTTAGGCGTGGATTTTTCAAGAATATTTTTTCACCAATTTAGGCGTGGAGTTTTCAAGAATATTTTTTCACCAATTCAGGCTTGGATTTTTCAAGAATATTTTTTCACCAATTCAGGCTTGGATTTTTCAAGAATATTTTTTCACTAATTTAGGCGTGGAGTTTACAAGAATATTTTTTCACCAATTTAGGCGTGGATTTTTCAGGAATATTTTTTCACCAATTTAGGCGTGGAGTTTTCAAGAATATTTTTCCACCACCATCACCAATTTAGGCGTGGATTTTTCATGAATATTCTTTCCAACACCATCACCAATTTAGGCGTGGTGGATTTTCAAAGAATATTTTTTCCACCACCATCACCAATTTAGGTGTGGTGGATTTTCAAAGAATATTTTTTCCACCACCATCACCAATTTAGGTGTGGTGGATTTTTAAAGAATATTTTTTCCACTACCATCACCAATTTAGGCGTGGTGGATTTTCAAAGAATATTATTTTTTTTAACTGAGGCCTGGATTTTTAAAGAAAATATTTTCCACCCAATTTACCTTGGAACACTGTGCATCATTTTCGGCAACATCAACGAAAATGTTTTAAACAATTGCATTGTTTTACAAAAAGAACAACAACAAGAGCAGTATCATCAACTGTAGCAACAAATCAAACAAATGTGAAATGCAGAGGATGCGACGTTTAAAAAATACAAGTTTTATTCATTTTCATTACAAATGCATATCTAAAAGCAACAAAAAGGAGGCAAAGTGGGCGGAATGACAACAAAAGACAGGGAAAACAGGGAAAACTTAAAAGCTAGCGACAAAAACGTTACAAAAGAATGAATAGAACTTTGGAAACAAAATTTCAACAACAATAATGAATACTTTGCAAAATGAAAATTAAATGTATTTTCCGCTCAACATCAAATTCGTATTCAAACATGTATAAATTTGTTTGTAATTATTTTCAGATTTTTTTTGTTTAATAAAGTTTTTAGTTATTCGTCTATTCTCGAAGTGAAACAACAACGTTGCCCATTAATCCAACCAAGTCGTAATGTTACTCAACCTTCTCCCCTGCTCCCTTCCTTCGAAACACCCTTCCTCACCATTCAGTAAAACATTCAAATTGATCAATTACGCCAGTCTCAGCATATTTTAAAGTTGATTGAACAATTTGAATAAATAACAAAGAGGAAGAGAATTGCCAGAGACTGCTGCGAGCGACATTCATCCTTTTGGCAATGGAATAAAAATAAAACATGCTGTTGTTGTTGTTGCTGCTGCTGTTTGTTTCTTTCATTTGCATTGCAGTATTAAACCAAACAATATTCGCAATAACAAATAAAACGGGAATAAAAAAATAGCTCTGACAAAACAAAAAAATATTTAAAAATAAATCAAATAATTCCCAATTTTTATGTAAATCGTTTTTTATCATGGTGAGTGAGTGATTCGAATAATGGTATGGATAGAGTGGATGGATTCGATGGAATGGCTATGACAATTGTTCATTTTTATTGCCTTGCTAAGTAAAACAAAATCGAAGTTATCGTTGGGGCATTGGGTAATCTAATTGATTAATCAAATTATTGTTGCATTTTGCGGCGCTTGTTCAGCGAAAATTGACATAACACAGCAACAAATTGGGAGTCAAAAGAGTAACTCATGATGAATAACTCATTCCAAAATAAGGTTAATAGTAGGAGCAGGCGTTTCGTCTTTTTTCCCAAAATCGTTTTTCCTATAGCAGCAATGAAAGAACTTTTGTTTATTAGTGACTAAAATAACTTTTATTCTGTTTCCAAAAATCATTTTGAAATTATATTTTTATTAAAAAAAATATTTTTTACATCAAATAAATCCAAACCCAAACAAGTAAGAACGGCGCACAATGGTTCAGAATTGTTTCTTCTTTGTCAAAACTCTGTAACTTTTGAACGGATAGATTTATTTTCATAATTTTTTTAGGACAGACAACTCAATCAGCTTTCCCATGCATCAAAAGCGATCATATTCGGTCTAGTAGTTGCAGAGAAATTCAAGGTCAAAAGTAAAATTTTGAGTTTTTTCATATTTTGCATCAAAATGCATATGAGTGTTTTTGAGATTCATATCAATTATCCAAAATGGTATCAATAAAATTTAAAATTTGTTAAAAATTAAAAAAATGCTCCTTGAGTTTTCATAAAACTCAGATATTAAAAAAATGTATATTTGTGTAAAAAAGCTATAATTAATGGGGGACACGGTATAAAAAAACACACATTTAAAAAAGTGTTAACCTGACGGAACGGAACGGGTACAAAAGTATATATGGACTGAAAGAGGACACTCTCAGGCAGGAATGCCAAACCTTGTTCCCTAAAAGTCCTACTCCACTAAATTTTGATTTTCACTAAAATTTAGTACCTGAGGAAAAATAAAATAGTTCACTACGTGTGAACACTACTGTAATTTATTAAAACATTATTTAAAGAGAAGAATCCTACCCACGTTACAAGAAACAATGAACAAACTTTCTATTATAGTTTCTCCCAGCAGAAGTATGCAAAAATGACGTACTTTCCAAAATCGGGAAAAGTTTTCGTCTTAACGAACTCACCACTCCCACACCTTCCAATATTTGGACTTAATTTTTTGGTTTCGTTAGTTTCAATATGATTACAATCGCATCCCAGAGAGAAATTAAGAATCAGTGACGACAACAAATTGGAATTTTTACCCAGAAAAATCGATTTCTGAACCATAGTGCGACGTTAAGTAAACCTCCCTACCGAGATTGTACTACCACATTTTTCGATGCTCGATTTGGCGAATTTCATCCGAAACGCGAAACATAACAAGTTACCTTCTCGAAGTCTGCATCCAACTAACTTTGACCTCTGATTATTTTCAATTCTTCATGGGGAAGTTATCTGGACACTGAGGACCTTAAATGGCACATTATTGAATCAATATATATTCAATATTGAAATTACAGCTAATTTCGTCAGAAACTGTATTTAAAATCCTTAAACTTAGATGAAGTTAGTAAATTGACTATATCGGTAACAACCTTCGGATAAACGTGTAAAATATCGCTGTTGGCTGCGCTTTTAAGGGCTGCATGAGGATCGATTTGAAATTTTCACCGAGGGTAGCCCAGAAAGGACAAGGGAGACTCAACTCATATCAGTGAGTGCAACCCGATTTATATTAGCTCAATGATATGGAACCAACACTTGTAGAGAAGTTCTACGTGGCTAAGATGTTGCTAGTATGGGAATTGAACCCGGACATTCAGCGTACAAGGCAAAGGTGCCACATTGTGGTGTGGTCCTGATTAGAATTATATAATGTATGCTGAGATAAAGAGCCGAACGCTCTAAAAACCTACGGTCGTCAACTTGAACGTAGGAAATGAGATCATGCAAATAATGCATATTCCATCCTTCGAGTAGCTTGAAGTTTCCAAGCAAAATCCTGAAAAAGTGAACTTTGACCGCGATTTATTGACAATTTTTCTCATCTATGAATATTACTGTTTCAGAATCTGCAAAAACTTTCCAGTTGTAAGCGGTTTTTATTTAAAGTTAGTTAAGGTGCACCATTCATGACAATGTTTTATAAGGATACAGTCAGTACATTATCCCAATTTGAACTTCTATATTTCAAAAATGGTAAAACCAACGAAAATATCATTGGGCCAATCTTGTAGAGAATTTTTACTGCTACAACATTTTCTCTAATACCATTTCGATAGAACTTGCTGTTTCCAAGCAAAATCGCAAACACCTAAACATATCCAAAAAATGTGAACTTTAACCGCGATTTATATGAAAATCCATCCGGCGATTTTTTTTTTTTTTTTTTGTTTTTTGATTCTTCTCATCTATGAACATTGTACTTTCAGAATCCGCAAAAACTTCTCAGGTGTAATCACTTATCATTTAAAGTTAGTAAAGGTGCGGGGTTTATTTATCACAAATATTGCCAGAAGAGAATTATATATCCCCCATAAAAGCGCACCTCTTGATTTTCGGTATTTTGAAGTTTTTAAACACATTATCTTACCGAAATATCGAAAATTTGGTGTTTAGTCTTCTTCCGTCAGACTCAGCTACGTTAAAAAATATATGTGTTGTAATATATGTTATAAATATGTTTGGATCCAAACATATTTATGTTTGTGGGTGGAGAGAGGATTTTTGTCAAAGAGAGAGTAACAACAGGGCTTTCGGTTATTTTATAATTAGACAGCGGAATTTTATGCAACCCCTATTTTTGGTCCAATTCATGTCAAATTTTGGGACTGGGCATTTTTGTGGCTTCTGATTGCATTGCAATCGAAACATATGACATATTCAAAATGCATACATTTTTGCATATGCAAAATTTATGCATTTTACATATTTTCTTATGCAACAAATATTTCAATAATAGGTACAAAAATGTTTGTGAGTAAAATTTTTCGTTTTAAAATTCTCTTCAGGCATGTCAATAAAATAGAGAAATGTATAACCACAGCCACAACCTTCAAAATTCCGAAAATCGGGAGGTATCGTTCTAAGGGCCTATATAAAGGCCTGAACCTAAACCGACAAATTTTAGGTGGAAAGTTTTCTACCCCCAAGGAAGTCTTAATACAAAATTTTAGCCATTTCGGAGGGATATTGAGGGCACAACCTTCAAAATATCAGAAATCCGGAGGTACCGTTCTATGGGGGCTATATGAAGACGTGGACCTATACCGATAAATTTCAGTTGCAAAGTTTTATACCCCCAAGGAAGACTTAATACCAAATTTCAGCCATTTCGGAGGGATATTGAGGGCACAACCTTCAAAATATCAGAAATCCGGAGGTACCGTTCTATGGGGGCTATATGAAGACGTGGACGTATACCGACAAATTTCAGGAGGAAAGTTTTATAACCACAGCGAAGACAAAATGCCAACTTTCAGTCATTTCGGTGGGATATTGAGGCTACAACTTTCAAAATGCCGAATATCGGTAGGTACCGTTCTATGGGGGCTATATGAAGACGTGGACCTATACCGATAAATTTCAGGTGGAAAGTTGTATGCCCCCAACGAAGACTTAAACCAAATTTCAGCCATTTCGGAGGGATATTGAGGGCACAGCCTTCAAAATACCAGAAATCCGGAGATACCGTTCTATGGGGGCTATATGAAGACGTGGACCTATACCGATTAATTTCAGGTGCAATGCTTTATACCCACAACGAAGACCAAATGCCAAATTTCAGTCATTTCGGTGGGATATTGAGGCTACAACTTTCAAAATACCGAATATCGGTAGGTACCGTTCTATGGGGGCTATATGAAGATGGACAGATTTCAGTTGTAAAGTTGCATACCACTAACGAAGACTTAATACCAAATTTCAGCCATTTCGGTGGGATATTTAGACCACATATCCTTGAATATATTTTTGCATATGCTCATTTTATGCAGATATGTAAAAATATGTCAAAATATGCACGATATGCAGAATATGCAAAAATTTCTGGGCCTAATTCGTTTTATTTTGTAATAAAACGAGTTTCTGTCTAATCAGATTTTCTCTACGACCATCCTAACCATGTATGCATTTGCGTAGGATTCCGCTGTCTATTTATAATAAAGAGCTGTGTGTATGGTGTAATAGAAGACGCAGAAGCGAAGACGAGAGGGCAAAAAAGTTTGTTTTTGCTTTGGTGGTGTGTATGCGGTATGCGGCAAAACGCATGTGTTTTTTGCTTTGTTGCCAACGGATAAAATTTTATGTTTTTGTGTAAAATATAAACACATGTCTAAAAAATTAGCATTTGGGGGCCGGCGCCAACCCCACTCTAGAACGGATTAAATATTTTGTGTGCATTTATTATTTTGTCGCACTTCGATCGATTTGGAAGATTAACTATTTGGGTGCAGTCTTTTGGATACCTTTCCACACAAAGGTTTAAAATGATTAGGTAACATGGTACACTCGATAGCAGTCAAGGGGAGTAGCCAAACTTTGGAAAAGCGCAGTTTAAGGTGATATCGTTTTGAAATTACGGAAAACTATTTTTTTGTGAAGTCCATAATTACCCTAAAACTGTAAAAACGCATAGGGACACTAAATTAAATGGCTAGTACGTAAGATAACTATCGATCAGGTTTAAACTTATGATCTCCATTACCTAACAAAGTTCAAAAGTTCAAACAAATAGTTCACTTTATTTACAGATTGAGACCAGTTTGTGGATACATTTTAAAGTTTATATGGGATATTTTTTATTTTTAAAATGTTGATACTTCCCTAGAAAGTTACCCGAATGTTTCAATGAATTCTAATTTCACCCTTTCATAAGTCGCTAACTGTTAAAATATTGTGTATTAAAAACCTGATTTTCTTCAAAATGAAGTTTTTTGAACAGATCTTAAAATATGGAACATTGAAAATAACAATTGTTTAAGTTCTTTGCCGATTTCTGTCTTATCCTTGCATTTCGTAGACATACATATATCCTCTGCATCCTCTTAAAATGTATGATAATATTTTGAACCCTGAATTTCGGGGAATGGAACTTCTCCGCGAAGTGATTTAGAAGCAGATTTTTTCATACAAAAATTATTTTTATACCCTGCAATTTAACGGGTGCCACCGTGGTGCAATGGTATGCACGTCGAAGATCGTGGGTTCGATTCCCCGGACAGGCAACATCAAAAAATTCCAACGGTGGCAAAATATCCCTCAGTAATGTTGGCGACATTTCCTGAGTATTTCAGCCTCGAAAAACTTCTCCACAAGTGGCGTCTTAAGACACGCCGTTCGGACTCGGCGATAAACAGTAGGTCCCATATCATTGAGCTAAATATGAATCGGGGTGCACTCATTGATATGGGAGAAGTCTCCCTTGTCCCGTATGGGATGTTGTGGAACAATGTTTTTTTGCAATTTAACATTTGCGGTTCCCAGTAGTCACAAAACATCTACACCAACAATTGTCAACATAAATCCTTGCTTCGGTATAGACCCCATATAACGATACCTCTCGATTTTCTGTATTTAAATTTTTGATCGAAATATCTGTAATTTCACATATGAGCTTCCCAGTGGTAAAAAAACCTCTCCACCAAAAATTGTCAATATTGGTCCATGTCTCTTTATAGCCCCCATATACGGGACCTTCATATTTATGGTATTTTAAAAATATTTGCCACATTTTTCGACCGAAATACCTGTCATTTAACATTTGAGGTTTCCAGAGGTTACAAAACATCTCCACCGGAAATTGTCAACATAGGTTTATGTTTCGACATAGCCCACATATATAGCGGTACCACCCGATTTTCTGTATTTTAAGGATTTTAGCTATAGTTTTAGACTAAACTACCTGCAATTTAACATTTGAGGTTCACAGTGTCAAAAAACATCTCCACCAAAATTTGGCACCATAGGTCCGTGTCTTGTTATAGACCTCATATAACGTAACCTTCAGGTATTCTGTATTTTGAGGATTTTAGCTACATTTTTCGACCGAAATACCCGTAATTTAACATTTGAAGTTTCCAGAGGTTGCACAAGATCTCCACCAAAAATCGTCAACATAGGTCCATGTCTCGAAGTAGACCCCATATAACCGTACCTCCCGATTTTAGGTATTTTGAGGATTGTAGCCACATTTTTGGACTGAACTACCAGCAATTTAACATTTGAAGTTCTCAGTGGTCTCAAAACATCTCCACTAAAAATTGTCAACATAGGTTCATGTTTCGGTATAGCTCCCAATATAACGGTACCTCCCGATTTTCAGTATTTTGAGGATTTTAGCGACATTTTTCACCGAACTACCTGTAGTTTAACATTTGAGGTTTCCCAAGGTTACAAAACCTCTCCACCAAAAATTACCAACATAGGTCCATGTCTCGTTATAGCCGCCATATAACGGTACCTTCAGATTATCCATATTTTGAGGATTTTAGCTACATTTCTTGACCGAAATATCCGTTATTTAATATTTGAGGTTTCCAGAGGCTGCAAAATATCTCAACCCAAATTTGTCAACATAGGCCCATGTCATAGGTGTAGTCCCCATATATCAGTACTTGCCGATTTTAGCTATTTTGGGGATTGTAGCTACATTTTTCGACTGAACTACCAGCAATTTAAAATTTGAAATTCCCAGTGGTCTCAAAACATCTCCACTAAAAATTGTCAACATAGTTTTGGTGTAGCTCCCATATAAGGGTATCTCGCGATTCTCAGTATTTTGAGGATTTTAGCAACATTTTTCACCGAACTACCTGTAGTTTAACATTTGAGGTTTCCAAAGGTTACAAATCCTCTCCACCAAAAATTGTTAACACAATCAATTTTTTAGTATATAACGGTTCCTCCGGATAATCGTTATTCTGTGGAAGCTACAATTTTTAACCGAACTAGTTGTAATTTGCCATTTGAGATTCTTAATGGCCACAAAACTTCTCCACCAAAAATTGTCAACATAGATCAATTTTAATTACATTTCGTCCGAACTACCTGTTATTTGACATTTTAAATTGAATACATTTTTGATACATTTTCTGACCTTATTTAGGCATTTGGGTTTCCGTGGTCACAAAATACCTCCTCTTAAAATTGTTGACAGAAAGAAAACTAAAACTAATATTTATTTTATGGTGAAGCGTATAAAAAGTTCGGCTTAACGCTTTTTAACTGTTTTTAACGGAATTGGTAAAGAATTGGTTGTATTTTCCCATATACCCAATATTTGGGTAAAGAAAGAAATGTATTATTAAAAAATACCAAAAATAACAACTCAAAACAAAATGTCCCACAAAATATTAAATAACCAAATAAATACGCAATATTAGCTCTGTTCCTATACGTGCAAGAATCTTCAAGTTTTACCACATTTTACTCGAAAAGCGTTCCTTTACTTTGGACACCATACAATTCATATGGTAGCTGTTTACAACTTTTACTACTTTTGCCGGTTTTACCATTTTCTACAGTAAAGGAACAGACCATAAGAGTGTCTATCCGGTAAATACCATATCTATAGATAAGCCTTACTGCTGAACATGGTGGCGTATTAACATTTGTCATTCGCCACCAAGTTTATCTACCACATTCAAATGGTTTACACAATTGAACCTGTCTGTTTTAGTGGCAAACCACATAGCTTATTAATGCTTTACTTATCTGAAGAAACAAAAAATTTTCTGAAATTATTGTTGCCAATCTCCGGTATTACGCAGCTAACTTGTTGAACACAAACCGTGCATATCATAATATAAAATTTATTCTAACAAAATTAAAAAAAAAACACTTTCCATTACTTAATTTTTCTGTTGAAAACCACAAAATTACAAAGCCCGCGACTATGAGTAAATATAATTTATTATTTCCTTCCTTTAACACTTAAAGCAGAAAATTTGTATTTCCCCTTCCCCCAAAGTATTTGTTTGTCAATAACAAACAATCGCATTTCTTTATCTAAATATTTGAAATTTCATTATGGATTAATGGAATTCTTTGATGAAAAATGAAAATCTGCTGATCTTTTAATTTATGATTTCAACAACAACAACAGCAACTATACCATAGACGTCTATATGCCCATTCACCAGCCAGAAAATTGTTTACATTAACTGAAAGCAGCAAAATATTTACTCAAAAGAAATGAAAACAAATCATCGAAATCAACAAAAATGAAAAGCGCAAAGCGCCTAGAAGTGAAAACATATTCTTTTGGTTGAAAACGTCAGAAAAATATGAATGGAAATCATTCAACTGCAGTCAGTCAGCCAGCCAGCGAAAAAAAAAACAGATCAACATCAACACCATCATCATTATCGTCACCGCAACAACAACACCCACAGCATTCAGACCGCGGCGTGTGCTTGTAATAATAAAACCAAAAGAAAACTACAATTACACAAAAACGTCAAAAAGACCGACAGATAGACAAACAAAAGAAAATTTCTTTGGAAATTTAACAAAAAAAAAAAAATACGACAACAAACTCTTAACCAAACCAAAAGAATATTCGTGATGCACAAATTTGAAATTTTGAAGAGGTGGGAGTGGGGGATGAGGGGAAGATGGAGACAGGCACACATTCCCACTTTCAAACAAGTTCCCTCTAATTTCCATATCAAATCATTATCCGCTTTGTTCTCTGGCCTAGTGAAGAGTTCCAAAGAGTTGAAGAGTGTGAGAGAGTAGTGTGCCACCTACAACTTGTTACGACGAGCAGCCTTAAAGTTAGCTGCTCTTATAACAACAACATCATGCAACAACAGAAAATTTACTTAGCATGAGTTGAGTACAATGAGAAACAAGTACCAGAGTTCTGACAATGGGAAGAGTGTTTGCCTCCGACAAAAGTACAAAATAACAACAATAAAAACAAAGTATTTTGAAAAACAGGTGGGAATGGTGTGTGGAAGATACGTTGGCACAGTGTTCTTAAGCAACACAAAGTGGAAATTTTTCATATTTCTTTTTCTGATTTTCAATAGTCTATGAATGCCCTCAGGGGACAGAGAACACTTTTTCTTTAGAAAAAGTGTCCACTATTGCCTGAGGAGGATACTTTTTTCTATAGCAAAAAAATTCCTCAGTGGCCTGAGGAGACTTTTTTCCATAACAAAAAATGTCCTCAGTGGCCTGAGGAGACTTTCAATAGCAAAAAATTTTCTCAGAGGCCTCAGTGGCCTGAGGAGGCTTTTTTCTATAGAAAACAATTCTCAGTAACCTGAGGCCATTTTGTTCCTCAGTAACCAGAGAATTTTATTTCTATAGATAGAGTGTAATCAGAGTGTCATTTTTTCTATAGAAAAAAATCCTCAGTGGCCTGGTAACAATTTTTTCTACAGCAAACAAGTTCCTCAGTGGCATGAGGACACTTTTTTCTATTGAAAACATTTATTCGTAATGACATTTTATTCTGAGGACAATTTGCTTTTTTGGAAAAAAAATTCCTCAGTCAAAATTCATCAGTGACGTCTGCTGAGACTTTTCTAGTATCGAAAAAATTTCATCAGTGTCCTAAAGGCGCTTTTTTCTATAGAAAGAATGTAATCAGTCTCCTGAGGACACTTTTTTCTACAGAAAAAATTTCCTTAGTGCCCTGAGGACACTTTTTCTACAGAAAAAAAGGCTCAATGGCCTGAGGACACATTTTTCTTTAGAAAAACTTTCCTCAGTGGCCTAAGGACACTTTTTCTATAGAGAAAATTTTTTCAGTAGCCTGAGGACAAATTTTCCTATAGAAAAAAATTCCTCAGTAGCCTGAGGACACTTTTTCCTACAAAAAAAATTTTCTCAGTAGCCTGGGGACACTTTCTTCTATAGAAAAAATTCTCAGTAGCCGGTGGTACACTTTTTTCTATAGAAAACAATTCCTCAGTAGCCTGAGGATACATTTTCTATCGATAAAAATCCCTCAGTGGCCTGAGAACACTTTCTTCTATAGAAAAAAATTCTCAGTAGCGTGGGGACACTTTTTTCTATAGAAAAAAATCCTCAGTTTCCTGTGGACACATTTTTCTAAAGAAAACATTTCCGCAGTAGCTTGAGGACACTTTTTTCTATAGAAAAAATCCCTCAGAGGCCTGGGAAAACTTTTTCTCTAGAAAAAATGTCCTCAGTGGCATGAGGAAGTTCTTTTCTACAGAAAAAAATTCTTCAGTGGCCTGAGGACACTTTTTTCTATAGAAAAATATCCCCAACAGCCTAAGAACACTTTTTCTATAGAAAAACTTTACTCAGCATGTCCTTTCTATAAAAAATACTATAGAAAAAAATTGCTCAGTGGCCTGAGGACACTTTTTTATTGATAAAAATCTCTCAGTGGACTGAGAACACTTTTTCTATAAAGACACTATTTTCTATAGAAAAAATCCTCAGTGGCCTAAGAACACTTTTTTCTATAGAAAACAATTCCACAGTGGCCTGAGGACATTCTTTTCTATAGAAAAAGTGTCCTCATGCCATTGAGGAATTTTTTTCTGTAGAAAAAAGTGTCCTCAGGCCACAGAGGAATTTTTTCTGTAGAAAAATGTGTGCTCAGACCACTGAAATAGAAAAAAGTGTTATTAGACGTTATTGATGACATTTTTTCTATAGAAAAAAGTGTCCTCAGGCCACTGAGCAATTTTTTTCCTGAGGACACTTTTTTCTCTAGAAAAAAATATCCTCACTGGCCTGAAGAAATTCTTTTCTACAGAAAAAATTTCTTCAGTGGCCTAAGGACACTTTTTTTCTATAGAAAAAATATCCCCAGTAGCCTGTGGACACTTTTTTCTATAGAAAAAATTCCTCAGAGGCATGAGGACACTTTTTTCTATATAAAAAATCCTCAGTGGCCTGAGGACACTTTTTTCTATAGAAAAAAAATTCCTCAGTAGCCTGAGGACACTTTTTTCTTTAGACAAAAAATCCTCAATGGCCTGAGGACACTTTTTTCTAAAGACAAAAATTCCTCAGTGGCCTGAGGACACTTTTTTCTATAGAAAAAAATCCCCAGTGGCCTGAGGACACTTTTTTCTATAAAAAAAAGTCCTCAGTGGCCTGAGGACACTTTTTTCTTTAGACAAAAATTTCTTAGTGGCCTGAGGACACTTTTTTCTATAGAAAAAAAAATCCTCAGTGGTCTGAGGACACTTATTTCTTTAGACAAAAATTCCTCAGTGGCCTGAGGACACTTTTTTCTATAGAAAAAATTCCTCAGTGGCCTGAATTCACTTTTTGCTACAGAACAAAATTTCTCAGTGGCCTGAGGACACTTTTTTTCTACAGAAAAAGTTTTCTCAATGGCCTGAGGACACTTTTTTGTAGACAAAAAAATTTCCTCAGTGGTCTGTGCACCCTTTTTCTATAGAAAAAATTT
Source organism: Musca autumnalis (assembly GCF_047663935.1). NCBI lineage: Eukaryota > Metazoa > Arthropoda > Insecta > Diptera > Muscidae > Musca > Musca autumnalis. The sequence continues at coordinate 131,325,811 of NW_027411866.1, read as the reverse complement.
CCTCAGTGGCCTGAGGACACTTTTTTCTATAGAACAAATGTCTTCGGTGTCTATTTCTTAAGAAAGAAATCCACAGTGGGTTGAGGAGTCTTTTTCTATAGAAATAATTTCCTAGTTCAATGGCCTGAGGACACTTTTTTCCTCAATGGCCTCAGGACACTTTTTTTCTATAGAAAAAAAGTGTCCTCATGCCACTTAACTAGGAAATTATTTCTATAGAAAAAGACTCCTCAACCCACTGAGGATTTCTTTCTTTGGACAAAAATTCCTCAGTGGCCTGAGGACACTTTTTTCTATAGAAAAAATTCCACTGTGGCCAGAGGACACTTTTTTCTATAGAAAAAATTCCTCAGTGGCCTGAATACACTTTTTGCTACAGAACAAAATTTCTCAGTGGCCTGAGGACACTTTTTTTACAGAAAAAGTTTTCTTAATGGCCTGAGGACACTTTTTTGTAGACAAAAAAATTTCCTCAGTGGTCTGTGCACCCTTTTTCTATAGAAAAAATTTCCTCAGTGGCCTGAGGACACTTTTTTCTATAGAACAAATGTCTTCGGTGTCTATTTCTTAAGAAAGAAATCCTCAGTGGGTTGAGGAGACTTTTTCTATAGAAATAATTTCCTAGTTCAATGGCCTGAGGACACTTTTTTTCTATAGAAAAAATCTCAATGGCCTGTGGACCCTTTTCCTATAAAAAAAATTCCTCAGTGGCCTGAGGACACTTTTTTTTTTTTTGAAAAAAATTTCCTCAGTGGCCTGAGGACACTTTTTCTATAGAACAAATGTCTTCGGTGTCTATTTCTTAAGAAAGAAATCCTCAGTGGGTTGAGGAGTCTTTTTCTATAGAAATAATTTCCTAGTTAAGTGGCATGAGGACACTTTTTTTCTATAGAAAAATTTTCCCCAATGGCCTGAGGACACTTTTTACTTTAGAAAAAAATTCGTCAGTGGCCTGAGGACACTTTTTTCTTTAGACAAATATTCCTCAGTGGTCTGAGGCATGAGGACAGTTTTTTCTACATAAAAAAATTCCTCAGTAGCCTGAGGACACTTTTTTCTATAGAAAAAAATCCTCAGTGGCCTGAGGACACTTTTTTCTATAGAAAAAATCTCAGTGACCTGAGGACACTTTTTTTTCTGTAGAAAAAATTCCTCAGTGGCCTGAGGACACTTTTTCTATAGACAAAAATTCCTCAGTGGCCTGAGGACACTTTTTCTATAGACAAAAATTCCTCAGTGGCCTGAGGACACTTTTTTCTATAGAAAAAATCTCAGTGGCCTGAGGACACTTTTTTCTATATAAAAAAATTCCTCAGTAGCCTGAGGACACTTTTTTCTATAGAAAAAAATCCTCAGTGGCCTGAGGACACTTTTTTCTATAGAAAAAATCTCAGTGACCTGAGGACACTTTTTTTTCTGTAGAAAAAATTCCTCAGTGGCCTGAGGACACTTTTTCTATAGACAAAAATTCCTCAGTGGCCTGAGGACACTTTTTCTATAGACAAAAATTCCTCAGTGGCCTGAGGACACTTTTTTCTATAGAAAAAATCTCAGTGGCCTGAGGACACTTTTTTCTATAGAAAAAATCTCAGTGGCCTGAGGACACTTTTTTCTATAGAAAAAATCTCAGTGGCCTGAGGACACTTTTTTCTATAGAAAAAATCTCAGTGACCTGAGGACTCTTTTTTCTATAGAAAAAAATCCTCAGTGGCCTGAGGACACTTTTTCCATAGAAAAAATTGCAACAATAACGTATAATAACATTTTTTTCTATTTCAGTGGCCTGGGTACACTTTTTTCTACAGAAAAAATTCTCGGTGCCCTGAGGACACTTTTTTCTATAGAAAAAAAATTCTCAGTGGCCTGAGGACGTTCTTTTCTTCAGAAAAAATTCTTCAGTGTCCCGAGGACACTTTTTTTGTATTTAAAAATTCCTCAGTGGCCTGAGGACACTTTTTTGTACAGAAAATATTTCCTCAATGGCCTGAGGACACTTTTTTCTATACAAATTTTTTCTATAGGATAAATTTCTTCGGTGGCGTTAAGATAATTTTTTCTTTAGATCAGTGGACTGAAGAGATTTTTGTGTATAGAATCCAATATGGATGGAAGGCACACAAGGTCTTTATATACGGAGCCGGTTAGTGGGCCTTCAATATAAGCCCGTGTATTGGTCGTTCTATACTGGAGCCCCAGTTTGAACCTTCTAACCACATAAGCCCTTTTATGTTTTATACGCAGAAGCCCGTTTGAGTCCTTTCTAACCATATAAGCCCGTTTACTGGTATTTTTATACAGAACCCTGTTTATGGGTATTGTTATACAGAAGCCCGTTTATGGGTCTTCTATTCATATAAGCCCGTGTATGTGTCTTTTTATACCAAAGTCCGTTGTGAGCCTTCTCACCACATAAGCCTGTCTATCCATATAAGCCCGTTTATGGGTCTTCTATACAGAAGTCCATTTATGAGCTTTCTGTCCATATAAGCCTGTTTATGGATATTTTTATACAAAACCCTTTTATGGGCCCTCTATCCATATAAGCCCGTCTATGGGTCTTTTTTTACATAAGACCGTTTGTGGGCTCTCTACTCACATAAGCCTGTTAATGGTTATTTTTATACAGAAGTCCGTTTACGGGCCTTCTATTTACATGGGCTCATTTATGGGTCTTTATATACCGAAGCCCGTTTGTGGACCTTCTATCCATATAAGCCCATATATGGATATTTTAATTCAGAAGCCCGCTTATGGACCTTCTATCCCTATATGGGCCTTTTGGGTCTTTTTGACAGAAGCACGTTTATGGGCCTTATATCCGTTCAATTCCGTTTATTGATAATTTTAAACAGAAGCCGTTTGATTCCCTTCTATGCATTTACGCCCGTTCGTTGGTTTCCTATCCATATAAGTCCGTTTATGGGTCTTTATATACAGACGCCCGTTTGGAGGCCATCCATCTATAACAGCCCGTTTGTTGGTATTCTACCCATATAACCCGTTTATGGGTATTTTTATACAGAAGCCCGTTTGTGAGCCTTCTATCCAAAGCGTGCTCTTGGGCGTTTTTATACATATAAGCACGTTATACATATAAGCGAAGCCCGTTTACGGGTCTTCTAACCATTGCAGCCCGTTTTTGGTTTCTACTCAAATAACTCGCTTATGGGTCTTTAAATTTGTGGGCTCTCTATCCCTAGACGTTTATGAGGCTTCTCTCAAGGGGACCGTTTGTAGGCCTTCTCTCATAAAAAAACCCGCTTATCGGCTCTCTTTTATCGAAGCCCGTTTATTGGTATTATTTCGATAGAAGTCTTTTTATGTGGATATTCTTTCTATAGAAAACCTTTTATGGGGTCTTTCCGTCTATTGAAGCCCATTTATGGACCTTTTTCTACAGAGATCCTACTATGAGACTTCTAATTTCGTTACCTATTCGGAACACTGTTGCTTCTCAAAGTGTGGGCGGATTTTTGGGATGTTTTACTAATTACTGTGGCCAATTCACAAAAACTTGAAGAAGAACAAGAATACGACAATGCAAAAACAAACAACTGCTAAATTCCTTTGCCTTGCCCGACAAATTACAAAAGAGAACATGTCTGATTTTGAGAAATTAAGGAAGAGAGTAGAAAGTTGTAAAATAACATAACTATTAGAAGTTAGAAAAGAGAATCTATAATGAAAGAGAGAAAAGCACAAGCCGAGTGTTTCAACTCTTTACATCTGGCAATCTCAGTGGACACGAAGTGGCGCTCTGCTCTGTGTGTGTGGAAGTGTATTACGACTACATATCCCTGTGATGGAGCGAGCAAAAATTCACAACAAAACGGATAACTTTGGCCTAACAAACGAATCATTACAAATGCAGTTGCACACGGAGACGGTTGGTTGTCGGCTCGCAGCAAACAGTAGACGAAACAAAACGTGTGGCATCACGACCACAACAACAGCAGGAACGGTTAACGGCAATTGTTTTTTAATGGGAAAAATGCAATGCGAATATTGAAAGGCAACAAAAATTTAATATTACGAAAAAAATGAAAAGAATAAATAAAGTAAAAGCTGCATGAATTCGTTTTCCCCAAGCAAGGAAATAAAACAACAACAATAAAAAGAAAACGAATGAAATATTTCAATCAACGACAATAAAACCAAAAAAAAATATCTAAAATTAATTACGAAAACTATTTTTTAAGTGAAAAATAAATTAAAAAGAAAGGAATTTAATGCATTTATTTCTATAACAATAATAAATAAAAACTATAAAAAATATTAAAATAAAGCAATTTAACATATCAAACAAAATCCATAACAAATTAAGAAACGTAATTTACAAAATTATTCTCACAAAAATTGCAAAAGTTTTATTTCTATTAAAAAGTAATAAAAAAAAGTTGGAAATAATTTTAAAAATACATTACAACAAGTGTGTTCAAAAGTGTAACGTAAAAAGAAACCAAAAACACAAGAGCGCAACAACGTCTAGAATTTAGAATACCAGCACATCAGACAGACAGACAAACAAGCAACCAGTCGCCTAAGCAGCCAACAGCAGCCAACCAGTCAACATGAATTCCAAAGTGGGCTCGTTAGAGGAAAAAGTCAAACTGCCGCCTACGGAAACAATTAGTCGCTGCTATCAGCCACAGGGCAATCGTAAGGTCATTCGCATCTTAACGGTTGCCGTTTATGTGCTATGCGTTTCATTGGCTGCCATCATGCTGTCGCTGTATTATATATTCATATGGGATCCTACGATACGCCCCTTTGTGACCAAAGGCAATAATTGTGGTAAGAAGACGTTGTGCCAACAGAAGCACCAAAAAGAAATAATTGTGAAACCAAAACAAATTAGTGATCGTCAGAGTGGCACGAGCCAACTGAAAAAATTAAAAACTCAAATGAAAAACTATGCCATATGAAAACCATATGGCCAAATAGAAAACTTGGATGTGCATATGAAATTATAAGGGTGGTCAAAGGGGAATAATTAATAACCTACTCACAAATAAAATGCTGAAACTTTAAATTAAAAAAATCAATTAATAAAGATCTTCAGTACCCTGAGGACCCATCATTGTTCTACAGAAAAATATACCACAGTACATGTTTTTCTATAGAAATAATACTCACTATGCAGAGGACACCTCTTACAAGGAAAACATTCCTTAGGACTTTTATAAAATTTACTCAGTAATGTGAGGAAATCTTTTTATAGATAAAATCCTCAGTAACCTTAGGACACTTTTTCCTATAGAAAAAAAGTCCTATGTATCCTGAGGACTTTTTTCTATTTTCTATAGAAAAAAATCCTTAGAAGCCTGAGGACACTTTTCTCTATAGTAAACATGTTATCAGCAGCCTGAGGAAACTTTTTTCTATAGAAAAAATGTCATCATTAACCTTACGATTCTTTTTCCTATAGACAAAATGTCATCAGTGGCTTGGGGACACTCAGGCAAATGGGAACATTTTTTCTATAGAAAAAAATTCCTTAGAAACATCAGGACACTTTTTTCTAGAGTAAAAAAATCCTTAATAAATTCAGGATATTTTTTTCTAAAGAAAAAAACTCCTTAGTAACCTGAGGTCATTTTATTTAAAAAAGTATTGGGGAATTTTTTTCTATAGAAAACCTTGTCGTCTTGCTACTGAGAATTTTTTCTATAGAATAGAGTTTCCTCAGGCTGCTGAATAATGTTTTCCATAAAAAATGTCCTCAGGTTACTGAGAATTTTTTTCTATAGTACTGAGGAAGTTTTTCTATGGGATATTGAGAAATTTGTTTTTTATAGAACAAATGCTCATGTTACTGGGGATTTTTTTCCATAGAAAATGTGTCCTCAGGTTACTAAGGAATTTTTTCTATATAAAAAACTGTCCTCAGGTTACTGAGGATTTTTTTCTATAGAAAACACTGTCCTCAGTGTATAGAGGATTTTTTCTATAGAAAAGGTGCCCTCAGCTCACTGATAATTTTTTCTGTAGAAGAAAGTGAGGACACTTTACTGAGGATTTTTTCCACAGAAAAAAATGCCCTAGGTTTATTGAGGAACATTTTTCTTTAGAAAAAAGTGCCGTCAGATTACTAAGTACGTTTTTTATAGAAAAAGCTTTCTCAGGGTATTGAAGATTTTTTCTATAGAAAAGGTGGAAATCGTTTGCCATAGAAAAAGTGTCCTCAGTTTTTGAGGATTTTTTTTTTTTCTATAAAAAAGGTGCTCTGATTACTGAAGATTTTATTTAGAAAAAATTGTCCTGAATGTACTGGAGATTTTTTTTATAGAAAAATAAAAATATCCTCTGGTTACGGGGATTTTTTTATGGAACAAAGTGTCCTCAGTTTACTGAGGAATTTTTAGATATAGAAAGATGTGTCCTCACGATTTCTATAGAAACAAATTGTATTGAAAAAAATAGTGAATAGCCTGAGCACAGTTTTTTCTACAGAAAACATTTCCTGGACACTTTTTGCTCTAGAAAAAATCCTCAGTAACATTAGGACACTTTTTTCTATAGAAAAAATTCCTCAGTAATCTGAGGACAATTTTTTTTCTATAGCAAAAATTCTCAGTAGACAGAGGACACTTTTTCTATAGAAACAATTTCCTCAGTAGCATGGGGACACTTTTTCTATAGAAAAAATTTCCTCAGCAGCCAGAGGACACTTTTTTCTATAGAAAAAATTTCCTCAGCAGTCAGAGGACACTTTTTTCTATAAAAAAAATGTCCTCAGAAGCCTGAGAAAAAATTTCCTCAGTAGCCTGAGGACACTTTTTCTATAAAAAAATTTCCTCAGTAGGACACTTTTTCTATGGAAAAAATTTCCTCAGTAGGACACTTTTTTCTATAGAAAAAATTTCCTTTGTAACCTGAGGACACTTTTTTCTACAGAAAAAAATTCCACAGTAGGCTGAGGACATTTTTTCTATAAAAAAAATTCCTCAGTAGACTGAAAACACTTTTTTCTATAGAAAACAATTCCTCAGTAGCCTGAGGACACTTTTTTCTATAGAAAAAAATTCCTCAGTAGCCTGAGAACAATTTTTTTTTTTTATAGAAAAAATTCCTCAGTATCCTGAGGACCCTTTTTTCTATAGAAAAAAATTCCTTTGTAGCCTGAGGGCACTTTTTTCTATACAAAAATTTCCTTAGTAACCTGAGGACACTTTTTTCTATAGAAAAAATTTCCTCAGTAGACTGAGGACACTCTTTTCTATAGAAAAAATTTCCTCAGTAGCCTGAGGACACTCTTTTCTATAGAAAAAATTTCCTTAGTAGCCTGAGGACACTTTTTGCTATAGAAAAAATTTCCTCAGTAGGACACTTTTTCTATACAAAATTTTTGGAAAAATTTCCTCATTACGCTGAGGACACTTTTTTCTATAAAAAAATTCCTCAGTACGCTGAGGACTCCTTTTTCTATAGAAAAATTTCTTCAGCACGCTTAGGGCACTTTTTTCTATAGGAAAAATTTCCTCAGTACGCTGAGGACACTTTTTTCTATAGAAAACATTTCCTCAGTACGCTGAGGACACCATTTTCTATAGAAAAATTTCCTCAGTACGTTGAGGACATTCCGCCGAGGCCACTTTTTCTATAGAAAAAAATTCCACTTTTTTCCATAGAAAGAATTTCCTCAGTACGTTGAGGGCACTTTTTTCTATAGAAACAATTTCCTCAGTACGCTAGAAAAAGTGTCCTTTTCTATAGAAAAAAATTCCTCAGTACGCTGAGGACACTTTTTTCTATAGAAAAAAATTCCTCAGAACGCTGAGGACACTTTTTTCTATAGAAAAAAATTCCTCAGAACGCTGAGGACACTTTTTCCTACAGAAAAAAATTCCTCAGAACGCTGAGGACACTTTTTCCTATAGAAAAATTTCCTCGGTCGCCTGAGGACACTTTTTTCTATAGAAAAAATTTCCTCGGTAGCCTGAGGACACTTTTTTTCTGTAGAAAACATTTCCTCAGTAGGACACTTTTTCTATAGAAAAAATTTCCTCAGCAGTCTGAGGACACTTTCTTCTATAGAACAAATTTCCTTTGCAGCCTGAGGACACTTTTTTCTATAGAAAACAATTCCTTTGCAGCCTGAGGAAATTTTTTCTATAGAAAAAATTTCCTCAACAGTCAGAGGACACTTTTTTCTATAAAAAAATTTCCTCAGTAGACAGAGAACACTTTTTTCTATAGAAAAAATGTTCTCAGTAGCCTGAGGACAATTTTTCTGTAGAAAAAATTTCCACAGTAGGACAATTTTTCTATAGAAAAAAATTTCCTCCTCAAATCCTCAGCAACATTAGGACACTTTTTTTCTATAGCAAAAATTCTCAGTAGCCTGAGGACACTTTTTTCTATAGAAAAGATTTCGTCAGTAGGACACTTTTTCTATAGAAAAAATTTCCTCAGTAGCCTGAGGACACTTTTTCTATAGAAAAATTTCTTCAGTAGCCTACGGACACTTTTTTCTATAGAACAAATTTCCTCAGTACGTTTAGGGCACTTTTTTCTATAGAAACAATTTCCTCAGTACGCTAGAAAAAGTGTCCTTTTCTATAGAAAAAATTTCCTCAGCAGTCTGAGGACACTTTTTTCTATAGAACAAATTTCCTTTGCAGCCTGAGGACACTTTTTTCTATAGAAAACAATTCCTCAGTAGCCTGAGGACACTTTTTTCTATAGAAAAAAATTCCTCAGTAGCCTGAGAACAATTTTTTTATACAAAAAAATTCCTCAGTTGCCTGAGGACACTTTTTTCTATACAAAAATTTCCTTAGTAGCCTGAGGACACTTTTTTCTATAGAAAAAATTTCCTCAGCAGTCAGAGGACACTTTTTTCTATAAAAAAATTTCCTCAGTAGACAGAGAACACTTTTTTCTATAGAAAAAATGTTCTCAGTAGCCTGAGGACACTTTTTCTGTAGAAAAAATTTCCTCAGTAGGACAATTTTTCTATAGAAAAAAATTTCCTCCTCAAATCCTCAGCAACATTAGGACACTTTTTTCTATAGCAAAAATTCTCAGTAGCCTGAGGACACTTTTTTCTATAGAAAAGATTTCGTCAGTAGGACACTTTTTCTATAGAAAAAATTTCCTCAGTAGCCTGAGGACACTTTTTCTATAGAAAAATTTCTTCAGTAGCCTACGGACACTTTTTCTATAGAACAAATTTCCTCAGTAGAAAAAATTTCTTCAGTACGTTTAGGGCACTTTTTTCTATAGAAATAATTTCTTCAGTACGCTAGAAAAAGTGTCCTTTTCTATAGAAAAAAAATTCCTCAGTACGCTGAGGACACTTTTTTCTATAGAAAAAAATCCTCGGTACGATGAGGACACTTTTTTCAATAGAAAAAAATTCCGATGTACCTGAAGACACTTTTTTCAAAAGAAAAAATTTCCTCAGTACGCTGAGGACACTTTTTTCTATAGAAAAAAATTCCTCAGTACGCTGAGGACACTTTTTTCTATAGAAAAAAATCCTAAGTACGCTGAGGACACTTTTTTCAATAGAAAAAATTTCCTCAGAACGCTGAGGACAATTTTTTCTATAGAAAAAATTTCATCAGTACGCTGAGGACACTTTTTTCTATAGAAAAAAATTCTCAGTAAGCAGAGGGCACTTTTTTATAGAAAAAATCCTCAGTACACTGAAGACACTTTTTCTCATGTTACTGAGGAATTACTCATTAAGTTAAAAAAATTCCTCAGGGTTCTGAGGATTTTTTCTAAAGAGAAAAGTATTTTCAAGTTAGTGAGCAGTTCCTCAGGTTACTGAGGAGAAAGGGTAATCAGTAACTGAATAATGTTTTCTATATAAAAAGTGTCCTTAGTTTACTGATTAATTTTGTTATCTCTAGAAGAAGTGTTCTCAGGGTACTGAGGAAATTTTTTCCATATAAAACTTTTGAAGGTCATCTGTCATTAGAAGACCATGAGAAAGTCTTCTGTCCATATAATACTTTTAGAAGACATTTAGGTTTAAAAGTTTATAAAAAAAGCTTCTATCTGAACGTTAAGAAGGTTCCTATCTAAAGGAAGGTCTTTATAGAAGACATCTACAAAATATATCAGTCTATAGAAGACCTTTAGAAGAAGCCTGTCTCAAGAAAGCCTTGTGATAATAGGCATTTAGAACTACTGTCCAGAGAAGAATTTTAGAAGATCTTCAGTATATAAAAATACACCTTTAGAAACTATTATATCCATAAATTATCTTCTAGGCCTTCTGCCTACAAATAAAATACCTTTAGAAGGTCCTCTGTCTACAGAACAAATTGTTAGGTCCTCTGTCAATTTTAAACCTTCAGAAAATTTTCATTCTATAGAACACCTTTGAAAGATCTTGTGAACATAGAGGACTTTTGGAGGATCTTCTATTTATAAGAGCATTTAGAAGATTTTCCGTCTACATTAACATCAACCCTTGGAATGCATTAAGTGCATGTTTTAAGTCCATTCTATCTATGAAAGACCTCTTAAAGTTTTCTGTCTATAGAAAACATATAAAGAAGTCTTCTGACTTAAGAAGTCCTTTAGACAGTCTTCTGTCAATAGCACAACTTAATAAAGCCTTCTATCTCTAGGCATTTCAGGGAGGATTAATAAATATCTTCTATCTGTAGGGTACAACCGAAAAAGATAACTGAAATGAGTTTCAAAGGCAGCAACAACTTGGCCAAATTCATGGCCTACAAAAAAATTGTTTGCCAGAAATTCCATAACTAAACCAAATAAGAACATCTGCAATCAATTATGGTTCTGCCTCCAACCAAAACTCAGCCGAACATAAATAGGAGGAATGACTGGGAAAGAGAAACGGATAGGAGAGAGGGGTAATCAATGGTGTTTTTGCCCCTACAAAAAATATAATGAAATTAAAAGTTGTTTTTGTTGTTGTTGCTGTTACTCTTTGCTGTATGGCAATGTGTTGTTGCTGCCACTTTTCTCATGTTTGTTGTTGTTGTAGTGGTGCTACATATAGATAACAATTAATTGTAACAAACACAGACACACACATAAACCCATCTAGCTTGCCACACAGCCACAGTTAGCTAGTCAGTCAGTCTGTCTGTCTGTTTCTCTATTTTTCTGCATTGATGTATGTGGAAACTTTAATGTCAAGCGGATGTCTGTGGATGTGCATGTGAGCATGTGTTAATGTGTATGAGTGGGTGTCGTTGTCCGTAGCCATGTGTATGCATAATGTTAAACACTTTGGACTTAAATGCTGCCACCACTACAAAACAATTACTACTGTGTGCAAACACACACACATACGCACACTCACACATACACTTTCACTCACACATCCTCCTTCACAAAGTGTTGTTGCAATGGCATAAGTATCACTAAACTTTGTAACAGCAGCAGCAGTAGCAGCAAAAAAACTGTTGCCTATATTAAGGCGTTCATCAGTCAACAGCCAACATTTGGCGGCATATTTTGCATGATTTTTTTTCTCGGTTTTGCTGTTGCTCCGGCCTGTTTTTGTTCGTTTGTTCAAAGTGTTTGTGCTTGGTGGGAGTACAAATTAAATTAAAGTTCTTTTTTGTTGTTGTTTTTGCCAGCTATATCCATGTGGGATTGTTTTAACATAGACCACAATTTAGAAAGAGTTATCAATTCGGGGGTTTCATTCTTCAGTTGCAAACTTAATTTACTTGTGAATAGAAGAGACAGACACACACACCGACCGACAGACAGACAAATTGTCTGACTGACAACACAAGTGTAATTAAATCTACTAAATGGATTTAAAATTAAATAAGACCATAAGGAAGGAATTCAAAATGTGTGCATATGTAAATACATACATTGTACATACTATGTAACATATTATCTGCATGAACGCTTTACATATGATATTAACAAGGGATGAGGAGGAGTTTAAATTAAAAAGCAACGATTTAAGAATATTAAATGAAAAGATCTGGATTTCTGAGAAGAAGTCTATGTAAATATATATTTATAGGTAATTTCGATATTTCAAATTGAAATAAAATTTACCCTAAATATGACATATCCAACAGCCGGTACTCGAATAAAAAACAGTTTCATAATTTTTTAAAACAATAATTTTAAAAAAAATATACCTTTGTAATTAGGACCACAATTAGGATCCGAGAAGTGACCCTAAACTGGATTTTACCCAAAAAGTGTTGAATTTTTGGGACCGATGTGGTCCATACTCGAACTTACTCTAAGTTTGAGAGAAATATTATAATGTGCAACGTTTGAACGATGTCAGTTTGTTGATAAAAACGAAGGGTATACAGGACTCACACAACACTTTAACGGCATTTACTCGAAAAATTTTGAAATTCAATCGGGACAGAACCGATACATTTTCCATTTCTAAACAAATACTCAGTTTTTTGAGGAATGTTTTTTCTCGAAAGAACTACCGTGTGTCAACGGGGCCACCCCAGCAAAAATACACCACGGTGCTCTTGAATCAAATTTAAATTAAAGGTGCTTACACCTGGGAAGTTTTTGCTGTTTCTGAAACTACAATGTTCATAGATGAGAAAAATCAAGAAACAAAAAAATGGCCGGAGCGCTTTTTAAATAAATCGCGACTCAAGTTGACATTTTTGGGGGTTGTTTAGATTTTCACGATTTTGCTTAGAAACCGCAAGTCCTGTCTAAATGAGACTGAAGAAAATGTTGTAGCTATGAAAATTCTCTACAAGATTGACATTCACGTTATTTTCGTAGGTTTTACCATTTTTGAGATATTGAAGTTCAAATTCTGACAATTGTGACTGTATCGCCCCCTTATAAAACAATGTAATGAAGGGGGCGCCTGCCTTAACTAAGTTTTAATGAAAACCGCTTACACAGGTGAAGTTTTTGTGAATTCTGAAACAGCAATGTTCATAGTTGAGAAAAATCCAAAAACAAGAAAAAATCGCTGTAGGGATTTTTAAATAAATCGCGGTCAAAATTCACATTTTTAGGTGTTTTTAGGTTTTCACGATTTTGCTTGGAAACCGCAAGTCCAATCGAAATGTATGCAATGTCATGACTGCAATTTAACAACTTAAACTTGTATATCTAAAAAAACGGTACAACCTAGGAAAATTATAAGATTTTCTCAGGTCCCTTATCGATAAGACTTGCCGTATTCAAGCAAAATCGCGAAACCCTAACAAAAAAACCTCAAAATGTAAACTGAGCTTCTTTATCTCAAAAATGGTACAGCCTGAGAACAAATCATAAACGTCAATCCTGTAGAGAAATTTCACAGCTACAACACTTTCTTTAGCTCCATTTCGATTGGACTTCCGGTTTCCAAGCAATATCGTGAAAACCTAAAAAACACCTAAAAATGTGAATTTTGGCCGTGATTTATTTCAAAATCCCTACAGCGTTTTTTTTTTTTTTTTGTTTTTGGATTTTTCTCATCTATGAACATTGCTGTTTCAGAATTCACAAAAACTTTCCTTGTTTAAGCGGTTTTCATTAAAAGTTAGTTAAGGCGCACTCTTCATGACATTGTTTTATAAGGGGGGCGTTACAGTCCCAATTTGAACTTCAATATCTCAAAAATGGTAAAACCTACGAAAATACCATAAAGGTCAATCTTGTAGAGAATTTTCACAGCTACAACATTTTCTTTAGTCTCATTTTAATAGGACTTTCGGTTTCTAAACAAAATCGTGAAAGCCTAAACAACCCCTAAAAATGTCATCTTGAATCGCGATTTATTTAAAAAGCGCTCCATCGATTTTTTTGTTTTTGCATTTCTCTTATATATGAACATTGTAGTTTCAGAATCCGCAAAAACTTCTCAGGTATAAGCACCTTCCATTTAAATTTGATTCAAGAGCACCGTGAATACCCATTACAAAACCCCCTACAAGCCCATTATTTTAACAAGAGCATGTGGCGAGAAATATGTAGTTATTTTTTGCATCAGATGAGTCTCAGATGAGTTACCTATATGGACTCAATCGGTCTACTCCTTCGGGTACCTCAGACACAAAATTTCGAAAAAGTTCAGTTTAGGGCCTGTTCTCGACTCGCTGTAATTTTTGTTGTAGTATCTTGTATTTACTGCCCTCCATGCGACGGCACAAGTTTCATTAGGGACAAGTCCATATTTCCTGAGAAACTAGCCTGAAAGGTGAAAACACCCCTATGACACCGTGTGTAGTGGTTGGAGCGCAAGATAACTCTTGAACGGATTTGTCGATTCGGTCCAAAATTTGGCCTTCGTAATATTTTGTTCAAACTTAGTTTAAGTTCGAAGATAAGCCATAACGGTCCACTCCTTCAAGAACCTCCCCCACAAAAGTTAAAAAAAAAAATTCGGAAAAATTGTGCGCGCCATAACTCTTGAAGGGAGTGAGCGATTTGGTCCATACTTTGCACATCCTAATATATCTACCAGATATAGATCAGGTTCGAATATTGACTATATTTGTCCACTCCTTTGGGTACCTCCCACACAAAATGTCGGATAAGTTAATTTTAAGACCTGTTCTCTAAACATTTTGATTTCTGTTGAAGCAACTTGTCTTCGCTGTCTCAATTACGACGGTAACAGTCTTTTCAGGGGCAAGTCCATACTTCTTGAGAAAACAGCCCCAAAGTTGTAAAAAAAACCCCTAGCACCATATGTAGTTGCTGGTGAACACCTGATCAACCGATGTTTTCCAAACTTTGGCCTTCGTCGTATTTTGTCCAAACTTAGTTTCAGTTCGAAGATGAGCCATATCGGTCCACACCTTCTGGTACCTCCCCCAATATTTAAAAAATGTCACCAAAATGGTATGCACTATATCCCTTTTACAGGGCAACCAATTTGGTCCAAACTTTGGATATCCTAATATTTTGTCTTTGTAGAAAAGATAAAAATTGTAAATTGAAAAAGTAGGCGTGGTAAATTTTTTTCATAAAAACCTAAGTCGGGTTATGACGAACATTTCACAAAAATTATATGCAATATTTTTCAATAAAACTGACAAAATTCAACACTTCAATCATATGTAACTGTGATTTTATTCAACCCTTACTAAAGGAGATATATTTCGCACTGTGGGCCTTGCCGAACACCTATATTAGACTGCACCATATGCCATAATACATATGTATACATCAGACATAAACGTACCTTTGCAAATTTCTATCGATACGAACGATTTTCAAACATACCTGAAACGAAAAAAAAAAGATTTATAAAATTGTTAGGTGTTTATAAATAACATCTATTATTTAAAAAGATATGTGGTAAATTGAATAAAAATAAAAAAGGTTAACTATGAGACAGGCGTCGCACAGTGGTTCAGAATCATTTTTCCCTGGTCAAAAATCTGTAACCTTTAAACGGATGGAGATATTCTCATATACTTTTTTGTTCGACAGAAAACACAATCAGCTTAGGTCGCAAGAGAGACAGACGGCCATTGATTTTGCTGATAATCGGATAATATTCAGGGGCTCGTAAAGGGTAACAAATTTATGTGAAGAAAAGTTTAGCGTTCTATTATTATGCAAATATTTCTGCTTCTATTCGGAGAATTACAAAAGCTAACCAGCTTATCATGATCAGCTCGGCCGGTTAGCCATTGGCTTCTGGGGCCTTACTATTTTTGAGCCCGGTTATTCCTGCCTATGTTATAGCGACGCAAATGCATATGTTCCTTAGTATATCTTGTACAGTTATCTTGTCCTGGTTCCTCTGTATCCAGATTAAACTTCTGCAACCTAAAGTGGCGAAGGCCATAAAGAATCAGGAGACAGGTGAGTTATTTCGCTGGGTGCATGGCATATGTTGATAGATTGAGGTGTTTGCGTCGTCCGGATCTGCTTGTGTTATTCTGCTGTGATGGATGGAGAGTGGTCTCCGAATACGGAAATCACTTCAGATCACCAAGATCTTTACTGATGTGTCGCGCCAGAAAAGCTCACGGCGGTAACACCCACGCAGGTACTGCATGGCGGACATCTTGCTGTGCCTATGTACCTGATAAAATTCATCTCGTCATGAAGATGGTGCACGGGTGTCTTTCAGTCCTCAGTGCGGTATTCTGGCAGATTTTAATATTTTTCACTGTTGAACGCTAACATTTGTATATTACACTGACACCACAGAGCGGCCTATTGCTTTATAAGAGCTCAACAAGTGATTTACGAGTAATAACCTTGTTCCTACTTCTGGCCTTGTCTCAAAGAGCTGTGGTTGGCGCGGAAGTCTTAAATATGTAACTTAACCTTACTTACTTAGCTGGCCTTTTACAGAACATTTGTTCCATAAGCCGAACTAAGAAAAAATCTCCAATCCTCTCTGTTTGCTGCTGCATTTTCCCAATCTGGGATATGTAGCTTTCTGATATCTCGTTTCACTTGTTCGCTCCAACGAAGCTTTGGCCTTCCAGATCTGCGAGAACCTCCATGCGGCCCGTATTTATACGCCTTTTTGGCGGGTTCATTATCACTCATTCTTACAACATGGCCTAGCCATCGCAATCGTTGTATCTCGATTCGTTCAACTACATTGATGTCATTGTATAGTTGATACAGCTCATTGTTCATACGACGCCGATATTCGCCGTCAACACAGATTGGCCCGTAGATCTTTCGAAGAATTTTTCTCTCGAACACACCAAGCACTGCCTTATCTGCTTGAGCAAGTACCCATGCTTCGGAACCATACATAGTAGTAGTAGTAGTGTCAGTGTTTTGTAAAGTGTTACTTTTGTTTGACGAGAGTTGGCTTTATTCCTAAACTGCTTACTCAGCCCAAAGTAGCATCTGTTAGCCAACACTATTCTTCTTCGTATTTCACAACTGATGTTATTTGTTGTGTTTATGGCGGTGCCGAGGTAGACGAAGTCCTTTACTACCTCAAAATTGTAGGTACCAACATTCACAGATGGTGCGGGGTTTGTGGACATATTACGGGTCGATACCATCAACTTGGTTTTTTCGCCGTTTATTGCCAGACCAACTTATCAGATTCTCTTTCGACTTTTGCAAAGGTGTCAGTT
Source organism: Musca autumnalis (assembly GCF_047663935.1). Classification (NCBI taxonomy): domain Eukaryota; kingdom Metazoa; phylum Arthropoda; class Insecta; order Diptera; family Muscidae; genus Musca; species Musca autumnalis. The sequence continues at coordinate 131,308,811 of NW_027411866.1, read as the reverse complement.
ACTTCCTTTACAGATCGACCCATGATGTCAATGTCGTCGGCATAAGCCAGTAACATATGGCTGTTCGTGTATATCGTTCCATTTATTTTGATCTTCGCGTCTCGAATGACCTTTTCCAGCAGGATGTTGAATAGATCACACGACAGGCCGTCTCCTTGTCTGAAACCTCTTTTGGTAATAAACTCTTCGGATATGTTCTTTCGTATGCCATTCTACAAAGCCGAATGAGCTTTGCAGGAATACCAAAATCAGACATGGCTTGGAGCACCTATGAACGTATAGGGCTGTCGAATTCTGCTTTATAATCGACGAAAAGATGGAAGGTGTCGATCTGCATTTCTTGCGTCTTTTCCAGGATTTGTCTCAAGGTAAATATCTGGTCAATGGTGGATTTGCCCGGTCTAAAGCCGCACTGATAGGGTCCAATAATTTCATTGACCATAGGCTTTAGTCTCTCACACAATATGCCAGATACTATCTTATATGCAATAGGGAGCAGACTTATGCCCCGGTAATTGGAGCACACAGTCTTATCACCCTTCTTGTGGACTGGACATAGGATGCTCACGTTCCAATCGTCGGGTACGCGTTCTTCCTGCCAGATGGTGCTAACTAGCTGATGCATACACCTTATCAGCGTGTCGCCTCCGGTTTTGAACATCTCGGCTGGTTAGCCATCGGCTCCTGCTGCCTTATTATTCTTCAGCCGGTTTATTGCTGTCCTTACCTCATCTTGGCGGGGCGGTATACATTCAATACCATCTTCTGGGATTGAATCTGTGGTATCTTCGCCGTCTTCACTGCTATCGGATACCAACAGTTTGGAAAAATGTTCTTTCCATATCCTGAGCACACTATCTGTATCAGTTACCAAATTACCTTGTTGGTCTCTACAGGAGGATATGCCTGTACCAAAGCCATCAGTTTGATGCTTCACTCTTTGATAGAATTTTCGGACTTCGTTCTGTCTCCTGTACATCTCTATTTGTTCACACTCCCTCTTTTCCAACTCTCTATTTTTCTTGCGGAAAAGACGTTTCTCCTCTCTCCTTTTCTCCCGATACCTCTCTCGAGCGCTACGCGTTGCTACTGATTATAAAGTAGCCCTGTATGCCGCATTTTTTCTTCGGTAGCAGCACGGCACTCCTGGTCATACCATGGATTCTTTGGTGGAGGTCTCCTTCATATAGCCCCCATAGAAGGGTACCTCTCGATTTTCTGTATTTTGCAGGTTGTGGCCTCAATATTGCACCGAAATGGCTGAAATTTGGTATTTAGTATTCATATTAGGTACAAAACTTTCCATATGAAATTTTTTGCTATAGGTCCACGCCTTCATATAGCCACCATACAAGGGTACCTCCCGATTTGCGGTATTTTGAAGGTTTTGGCCTCAACATTCCACCGATGTGGCTGAAAATTGGTATTTAGTTTTAATTTTGGGTATAAAATATTCCCTATGAAATTTTTTGCTATAGGTCCACGCCTTCATATAGGCCCCATAGAACGGTACCACCCGAATTTCGGTGTTTTGAAGGTTATGGCCTCAATATTCCTCCGAAATGGCTGACATTTTTTATTAAGTCTTCGTAGGTGGTATAAAACTTTCCCCCAGAAATGTGTCGGTACAGGTCGACGCCTTAATATAACCCCCATAGAACGGTACATCCCGATTTTCGGTATTTTCAAGTTTATATAATACATCGAAATGGCTGAAATTTGGTACTTAGTCGTAGTTGGGGGTATTAAACTTTCCCCTCTAAATATGTCGCTATAGATCCACTACTTCATATAGGCCCCATACAACGGTACCTCCCTATTTTCGGTATTTTGAAGGTTGTGGCCTCAACATTCCACCGAAATGGCTGAAATTTGGTATTTAGTCTTCGTTGGGGTGCAGAACTTTCCACCTGAAATTTGTAGTAATAGGTTTACACCTTCATATTGCCCGCATAGAACTGTACCTCCAGATTTTTGCTATTTTAAAGGTTGTGGCTTCAATATTAGTCTTCGTTGGTAGTACAAAACTTTTCCCTCCAAAATTTGTCCGTAAAGGTCTACGCCTTGATATAGCGCCCATAGAACGGTACCTTCCGAATTTCGGGACAGGTTGTTGTTGTAACGGTATATGTTATATGTTTGTATGTTCTTTTATGCTTAATTTGGCTCTGGGTCTATCTCCAGCTCTATGAATGTAACCACAGATCTACGGGAGTTAAATGATGATGCCCCGGAAAACTACCACAGCAACCCGAGAATCTGTGTGAATGGGCAGCTCTCGGATGCGGAAATTCTTCGCATGCTTGCCAATCAACTATTCCATGGTTTCGAATAGTACGACGGTCAGATGATTCGAAGTCGCGTGGTCTGTAAACCGTAACGATAATTGGAACAGGGCCTGAGTTAAGGGAAATTACGAGTTACTAGGGCTCGGGGAGGTCACTGTCCACTGTCAGATGAAAGGCGCACCAAGATAAGTCCTGGGATTTGCCATGTTAAAGCCGATGAGGACCGTTAGTTGATATCTAAAGGCCTGGGTACATAAGCTGCCTCGCCTGCTTGCCTTGCTTTCCTGCTTCATTTCTGACATAAAAAAATTAAAAGAATAAAGAAGGCCGAACCATTTTGGAACTGGGTTGCCCTTTTCTTTTTTATTTTTTTATTACAAGCAAGCAGCCCTTTACATCCACCACGTCAATGCGAAAGCTTCAAAACCCCTTTTTAATATCTTTTGTAATTTAAAGACCACCTATTAGTATCTCATATTTAAAACAATGTTATGTTCTAAAACCCTCTCATTTTTTTTTTCAAAAGAAAATCCTTTTATTGTCTATAAAAAAATATTGCTCGTCATAAAGTAATTAAAAGGATTTACCCAAATTCTTTTAAAATTTGTTATTAAATTCTTTTTCACATATTATATGGGGGGGAAACTCAATTTAAAAATAATTGTTAAAGTTTTATTCAGTTGCAATTGTCCGTCCCTAGCTGCCTGCCATAGTAATTAAGTTTGCCGTAAATGTTTTTAAATTTCATTTCAAAAGAATAATTACAACCCTAAACACAGCACACTCACACACACTCAACAAAAATCAACAACAACAACTGCAAATGGCAACAACACTAATACCAATAATATTCTTGGTATTTAGTACGTTAACTTAATTTGTTCAAAACATCATCCATCGACGACGGCCAGAGTCACAGGGACCATCGCACACAAACACAAACCTCCACTCATTACTGACTGGGCTTTTCGTAAGAGTTAAGACATCAATACAGTTAGTTGTTGTGGACGTAAGGCCGTTGCTGCTACTACTCTGCCCCAAATACAAAAATGTCAATGTATTCTGTAGTGGGTAGTTAGCCAGGCTTACTGGCAAAAGTAGTACAACTTGTAGTTGGTTAGTAGGCTTTTGCACTCAAAGTAACATTAAACAATTTTGCCCATTACTTTTGCATCCTCATTCCGATGGCTACTTAAAGCAAAAAATGAAACTAAACTAATTTATTATTTTTATGTTTATCAACAGTTTTTCTTTTTTGCAGAAAGCCAGGGAAACAATGTCGCAAATTGTGGCAAATTTGAGAAACAGTTGTGACATTTAATACATAACAGTCCAAATCTACGAATTTTAATCAGAGCTCCGAATGCTCGCTGGAATTCGGGAGTGAAACCCATCTCGAATTCGAGGAAGTTGAGACGGTCAACTTACCCCCTCCCCCACCACACAAAAACTTACCCCAAACTGAAATAAACTTGCCCTAACAAACAAAAAAAATTGCACCCCCAAAAAACTTACCACCTGCCCCCACTTTTCTCTCGCAATTAGATGGGACCTCTAGTTTTAATACAATTTTTTTTAAGAATTTTACATTTAAAACGTTTTATACCAACCAAATAACATTTACACCCTTTCGACAATGGGACCTAACACATCTAACATCTTCCAAACATAATTTATATTCATATACTCCTCCTTTGTGGGGCCTAGAATACCAACAGTATTTCAGCACAGCAACAGTAATGGCAAAATTTGTTGCCTACATTAAGGCGTTCAATCAACTAAAAGTAGGCTTTAGTGAAAGTTGTTATTTCAATTTCATTTTGTCAAAACAAACAGCAAAAAGCGGCAAACAATCATCTTGACAAATGACGACAAACATTATCTTCTGTGTCTTCTGTCTCCATGAAATATTGAAAACGGTTTCATGGTTTTTGTTTTTCACTTAAAGTGGGTGGTGGAAAAAATATTTGCCTATATTTAGGCATCAGCAAAAATTTGTTTTACCAAAAATTTGTTGGCTGTTCTAATACCCCCAAAACTTAAACCTATTTTAACCATAAATAAACGATTATTTTCTTTCATTCTTTTGTGGAGAATCCATTCATTTGTTTAGGCTTAAAAACTAATACCCAAAATGCAAAAAAATAATGGGGTTTTGAGGCTGTGCCTTGGGTAAGCAGAACAAAACATGAAATGTATTGCCTGTATTAAGGGCGGCCTGCATTGAACACAGCATTAATAAATGATAATCCAGTTTTTTGTCGTTGTTGTTGGCGTTTCTGTGGTAATTACATTAAAGAATGTCGAAACGTCAGCATATTTAATAAGATTGGTTTTGCGTAAAGCTAATCAGTAATGACTTAACATTTTTGTGGCTTAACTTGACTTTAATTATTCAATTATTTTTGCGGTTGAAGATTAATGGGTAAATGTGAAATAAGGACGTACAAATGTTAAACAAAATTCACAAATGGAAGACCGTGTAATAGGCCGGGGCGATTTGAAAACCTTAATGAGCCCTTCGCGTTTCTGATTCCTGGGATTGAACTGAGCAAAAAAGTCCACTGGACCATATATCTACCCTGAAAATCGAGCCTCCCGATTTTGACTTTAAGTTTTTTATTGAAGTTTTTTGGATATTTTCGCATATAACAGCCAAACCATTGGGATTTTCGATCCAACACAAAGACAAACATTGTAGCCAAGACAATAATTGATAACTCTCTAGTACATCGCAAAAGCATTGGAACGCTCCTTCAGGCAGTTTTGGCCTTAAGAATGTGCAAACTTTTCGGAAAATGTCGATAAATAACATTGTGCTACAAAATTTGACCCGAAAAATATTCAAGTGTTCTGATGCAAAATTATAACGTGTTGGGATCCATGGACAACGACAATGCCTTTATTTCGTTTGGGTCACTTCGTTTTATTTTTTTATAACGGTAAAAGTAGTGAAAATCTGGGTTTCTTACATTTTCAAATTTAAACGGGCTTATCTTATTTTTTCCACAACGGATTTCTTTTGATCCTTCTTCCTTTTAAAGGGGTGAATAATGTCTTTTGAATAAGCTATTATTGTTTTAAATCGGTTAACAAATGGCTAAGTTATAGTGGTTTATGTCTGAAAACCCCCACAAAAAACCTATAAAGGGATTTCTCATAATTTTCAAAAATATAATGTTTTTTGTTTTGTTCAATATTTATTTTGAAACTTATGAGAAATTCCTTTATAGGTTTTTTGTGGGGGTTTTCAGACATAAACCACTATAACTTAGCCATTTGTTAGCCGATTTAAAACAATAATAGCTTATTCAAAAGACATTATTCACCCCTTTAAAAGGAAGAAGGATCAAAAGAAATCCGTTGTGGAAAAAATAAGATAAGTCCGTTTAAATTTGAAAATGTAAGAAACCCAGATTTTCACTACTTTTACCGTTATAAAAAAATAAAACGAAGTGACCCAAACGAAATAAAGGCATTGTCGTTGTCCATGGATCGCAACACGTTATAATTTTGCATCAGAACACTTGAATATTTTTCGGGTCAAATTTTGTAGCACAATGTCATTTATCGACATTTTCCGAAAAGTTTGCACATTCTTAAGGCCAAAACTGTCTGAAGGAGCGTTCCAATGCTTTTGCGATGTATTAGAGAGTTTTCAATTACTGACTTGGCTACAATGTTTGTCTTTGTGTTGGATCGAAAATCCCAATGGTTTGGCTGTTATATGCCAAAATATCCAAAAAACGTCAATAAAAAACTTAAAGTCAAAATCGGGAGGCTCGATTTTCACGGTAGATATATGGTCCAGTGGACTTTTTTGCTCAGTTCAATCCCAGGAATCAGAAACGCGAAGGGCTCATTAAGGTTTTTTTGCTTCCACACAAATCGCCCCACCCTACCGTGTAATCTTCTATAAGAAGAACGTATGGTCTTTTAGAAGAAGAATTTGTGGTCTTCCATGAGAGGACCTTTTGGTCTTCTAGAAGAAAACCTTGTGTGGATTTTTACGATTGGATTGACGACCTTTTGTGAACTTCTGATAAAATTAGTGAGAAACAAACCGTTATGACGGTTTTCAGCTAAATATTTACTGAAAACCGATAAAGGGATTTCTCATAATTTTCAAAAATATAATGTTTTTTGTTTTGTTCAATATTTATTTTGAAACTTATGAGAAATTCCTTTATAGGTTTTTTGTGGGGGTTTTCAGACATAAACCACTATAACTTAGCCATTTGTTAGCCGATTTAAAACAATAATAGCTTATTCAAAAGACATTATTCACCCCTTTAAAAGGAAGAAGGATCAAAAGAAATCCGTTGTGGAAAAAATAAGATAAGTCCGTTTAAATTTGAAAATGTAAGAAACCCAGATTTTCACTACTTTTACCGTTATAAAAAAATAAAACGAAGTGACCCAAACGAAATAAAGGCATTGTCGTTGTCCATGGATCGCAACACGTTATAATTTTGCATCAGAACACTTGAATATTTTTCGGGTCAAATTTTGTAGCACAATGTCATTTATCGACATTTTCCGAAAAGTTTGCACATTCTTAAGGCCAAAACTGTCTGAAGGAGCGTTCCAATGCTTTTGCGATGTATTAGAGAGTTTTCAATTACTGACTTGGCTACAATGTTTGTCTTTGTGTTGGATCGAAAATCCCAATGGTTTGGCTGTTATATGCCAAAATATCCAAAAAACGTCAATAAAAAACTTAAAGTCAAAATCGGGAGGCTCGATTTTCACGGTAGATATATGGTCCAGTGGACTTTTTTGCTCAGTTCAATCCCAGGAATCAGAAACGCGAAGGGCTCATTAAGGTTTTTTTGCTTCCACACAAATCGCCCCACCCTACCGTGTAATCTTCTATAAGAAGAACGTATGGTCTTTTAGAAGAAGAATTTGTGGTCTTCCATGAGAGGACCTTTTGGTCTTCTAGAAGAAAACCTTGTGTGGATTTTTACGATTGGATTGACGACCTTTTGTGAACTTCTGATAAAATTAGTGAGAAACAAACCGTTATGACGGTTTTCAGCTAAATATTTACTGTGACTTCAAAAAATTGTCAAAAGTTTTGAAAAATAAAAACTTTAAAAACTCTTTGTGCTAAAGCTTTTTTCATCGAATCACTTAAAGATTTTAAGATTTTTTGAAATCTTAGGTAAAATTTATCAAAATATCATACAGGGATACGAGGTTGTAAAAAGGTCATAACCCTAGTGTGGACTTATACAGGAATACCTTGCATGGACTTCAATAAGATGACCTTGTGTGGAATTTTATAAAAGACCTTCTGTGAACATCTGTAAGAAGACCATGTGTGGACTTATACAGGAAGACCTTGTTTGGACTTTTATAAGAAGACCTTGTGTGGACTTCTATAAGAAGACCTTGCGATCTTGTATAAGAATATCTTGTGGTCTTCTATGAGAATTCCTTTTAGTCTTCTATGGAAACACTTTGTAGTTTGCAATGAGAAGTTCTTGTGGTCTTCTATGAGAAGACCTTTTTGCCTTTTATGAGAAGACCTCACTCATAGTATATCAGAAGACTTTTGGTATCATATATAAACATTTTGTAATCTCTTATGAGAAAACCTAGTGGTTCCTTGTGCTCTTCTATAAGAAGTCCTTGTTCTTTTCCATATGAAGACCTTGTAGTCTTCTAAAAAGAATCTTGCGGTCTTCTATATGAAGATTTTGAGGTCTTCTTTCAGATGACCTTGAGGTTTTTTTAAGAAACCCCTTCTACTAGAACACATTATGGTCTTCTATGAGAAGACCCTGTGGTCTTTGACAAGAAGAGACCATGGGGGACCACATATGAGATGACTTGTTGTCTTCTATGAGAAGAACTTGTGGTCTTCTATGAGAAGACTTTGTGGTCTTCTATGAGAAGACCTTGTGGTCTTCTATGAGAAGACCTTGTGGTCTTCTATGAGAAGACCTTGTGGTCTTCTATGACAAGACATTGTGGTCTTCTATGAGAAGGCGTTGAGGCCTTCTTTCAGAAAACCTTGAGGTTTTCTTTAAGAAGACCATTCTATGAGAACACTTTGTTGTCTTCTATGAGAAGACCTTGTGGTCTTCTATGATAAGACTTTGTGGTCCCCTTTGTGGTCTTCTATAAGATGACCTTGTGGTCTTCTATAAGAAGACCCTGTAATCCTCTATAAGAAGAATTATGGTATTCTTGCGGTCTTCTGTGAGATGACCTTGTGCTACCTATGAGAAGACCTTGTGGTCTTCTATCAGAAGGCGTTGAGGCCTTCTTTCAGAAAACCTTGAGGTTTTCTTTAAGAAGACCATTCTATGAGAACACTTTGTTGTCTTCTATGAGAAGACCTTGTGGTCTTCTATGATAAGACTTTGTGGTCCCCTTTGTGGTCTTCTATGAGATGACCTTGTGGTCTTCTATAAGAAGACCCTGTAATCCTCTATAAGAAGAATTATGGTATTCTAAAAACCCCCTATCATTTCTATAAGAATACCTTGTGGTCTTCTATAAGAAGTATTTGAGGTCTTCCATCGAAAGAACTTGAGGTCTTCTCTCAGAAAAGCAATTGAGATCGTCCTTCAGAAAACCTTAGGGTTTTCTTTAAGAATACCATTCTATGAGAACACTTTGTGGTATTCTATGAGAAGGTCATGTGGTCCCCTATGAGAAGACCGTGTGGTCTTCTCTGAGAAGAACTTGTGGTCCCCTATGAGAAGACCTCTATGACTTCTATTATAAGACTTTGCGGTCCACTATTAGAAGACCTTGTGGTCTTCTATGAGAAGACTTTGTGATCTTCTATAAGAAGAACTTGTGCTCCATGAGATGACCTTCCGGTCTTCTATAAGATGAACTTATGGTCCACTATGGTAAGGCCTTGTGGTCCCCTATGAGAAGACCTTGAGGTCTTATATAATAAGACCTTTTTGTTCTCTATAAGAAGACTTTGGGTCTTCTACAGGAAAACCTCGTGGTCTTCTATGAGCAGACCTTCTTCTATAAGAAGACCCTGTGGAAACACTTTGTGGTCTTCCATGAGAAGACATTGTGGTCTCCTATGAGAAGTCATTGTGTAGTTTTTGAGAAGACACAAGGCTTTTTAAGAGGAGGTCACAAAGTCTTATCATAGGAGACCACAAGGTCTTCCCATAAAGAGCTACAAGGCCTTCTCATAGAAGACCACAAAGTCTTTTTATAGAAAGCGACGAAAACTTCACATAGGAGACCTCAAAGTGGAGACCAAAAGGTATTCTCATAGAAGGTCATAATTTTTTCTTATTATAGAACACCAGAATGTCTTCTCATAGAAGACCGCAAGTTTCTTTAAGAAGGTCTTGTGGTCTTCTATAAGACCCTATGGAAACACTTTGTGGTCTCCTATGGAAACACCTTGAGAAGACATTATGGTGTTCTATAATAAGATCTTGTGACTTTCTACAAGAAGACCTTTTGGTCTCCACTTTGAGGTCTCCTATGCGGAGTCTTCGTGGCTTTCTATAAAAAGACTTTGTGGTATTCTATGAGAAGGCCTTCTAGCCCTTTATGGGAATACCTTGTGGTCTCGTATGAGAAGACTTTGTGATCTCCTCTTAAAAAGCCTTGTGCTCCTATATTAATAAGCTCTACCTCTAAGCTAACTAAGGCATATACACTTGAAACGATCAAAGATGTGTCACATCGAAATATCGATGGACGGAATCCGTTTCAGACAATCTGAAATCGACTTGGGCATGTCCTTCCGTCTGCCTGGGTGGAGCACTAAGGGATCAACCTATGTGGTCCAAACTTTGGTTCTCGTTTTATTTTGCCCAAACTTAGATCAATTTTCAGATGGACCATATCGGTCCACTCCTGTGGGCACCTCCTAGAGTTTGGGAATTCCCGACTTTTTTCCATTCCCGGGAAATCGAGAATGAAAATTTCTCATTCCCGGGAACCCGGGAATTCCCGGGACTATGGTAAATGGAATTCGTGGGGCATAGACGTGACCGAGAGTAAGCAAACATGAAATATCTACTCCCTTTATGTGTAGTTGTGTCATTAGTTATCTCTTTGGAACAATATAAAGGGAAAATAGCAATGGGTCAAAAAGCAATAGCAAACATATTAAACGACGTTGTGCCAAAATCTTGAAAGAACCAATAAATCATATATGACATATGGCAGCTGTTCAAGAATATCTTATGTACGCGGTCAAAATCCAATTATTCCTGACTAATTAGTGGAGGTTATATAAAATATCTTTTTCCAACTACCATCCTAGCAAAGCTTCCTTGATATCGAAGAGTGCTGTCCGATTACATTTTTAAAGTCAACGTTATCGTATGATCTTCTTATGGTTCGAAATGCGTGTTGATCATATAACAAATCCGTTTATAACGAATTTTTACACGGCTGACCTTTTGAGTACACGGCTTCACAATGGCAACACGTTGGCACCAATGATCTAGAGTCGTACTTATATGAACATTAGGGCTATAACCAAAAAAATACCACCACATAGCCGTGTAGAGCATGGAAAACTATTATGAAATACGGCGTCAATTTTTCTCTATCGCGAAAAAAGTTTCCGCACCAAATGCATTGAAGTTCAGTAATGCATTTTTTAATTTTAGCTGTTATGACAACATATTTGCTTTTAATTAAAATTTTTATTTTTTTGTAAACTAATTTTAAATCATTATCAAAGCGTTCTGGACCAATTTGTTCTCAAATCGCGCCATTTCGGAGCATTTTATGAATTTTTGACACTATTGCAGTTTTTACTTTTTCTTTATAAACTCGTGAATTTTATGTTTATATTTTTTGTACCTACCGGACAAAAGAATATGGGGTCATTTGCAACGAAGTCGCGAAAGTTACAGGCTGTTTTTGTTGACTTTGCCTGTGAGAATCGTATATGCTTTTTACAAAAATACAACACCAGTACCACGTGGGGAATTTTGTCCTAATAATGAAAACGCGTTTCTAAGATCGATTCGGTGAAAAAAGTTTCCGCGCCGACTGTAATTACTAAAACCCTTTTGATATTTTTTCTACTTATAATTTTAAATTTGCTTTGTTTGAATAAATATTCATAGAAAAAAATACAATTCTCACAGGCCAAGTCAATAGAAACTGTCTGTAACTTTCGCGAATTTGTTGCAAATGACACCATATTCTCTTGTCCGATAGGTACAATAAATATAAACATAAAATTCACGAGTTTATAAAGAAAAAACAAAAATTGCAATAGTGTCAAAAATTCATAAAATGCTCCGAAATGGCGCGATTTGAGAACAAATTGGTCCAGAACGCTTTGATAATGATTTAAAATTAGTTTACAAAAAAATAAAAATTTTAATTAAAAGCAAATATGTTGTCATAACAGCTAAAATTAAAAAATGCATTACTGAACTTCAATGCATTTGGTGCGGAAACTTTTTTCGCGATAGAGAAAAAATGACACCTTTTTTCATAATAGTTTTTCATGCTCTACACGGCTATGTGGTGGTATTTTTGATATTTGCAAAAAAGTGCAAAAAGTTATATCCCTAATGAACATACATACCATTGTTATTACTGGTTTCCAATCCTAATATGCTCTATTTGCCACTTACAGTGTTTTATATGGCAAACAATAATTTTGGAGAAAACAACAATTCGAATGGATCACAGCTTTTATATCTTAGCAAATTAATATCCTTCAAGAATGCCACCAATAAAAATTTAGACTAGAGCTGCCGTGATAAACTATAAATCAAGGATTATGTGAGGTTATACAGACTTCGAATTCCAGAAAAAACACCAATTATCGAGAGGACCAATACATACATATTTTATACGAATTATGGCGATTTTTCCAATGGGCCCGCAATTACGAATAATCGGGGCACGAATTATCGCCATTCTACTATATTTCCAATATTTAATAACTATAAGACAAATAATATTTGACTTATACATGAAAATACAAATACCCGTATTCCCGGGAATTTCAAAAAATTTTCCCGGGAAATGCCGTTCAAAAAATTTCGGGAATTCCCGGGAAATCCCGGGCCGGGAATTCCCGACCAGAAACTCTAGCACCTCCCCTACAAAAGTTCAATTTTTTTCTCAAAAGTGGTGTGTACGTTAACTCTCGAAAGGAGTTACCGATTTGATTCAAACTTTGCACAGATACTGATTAGCTTCGAATATGGGTATATCGCTACGTACGCTAAAAAAAACTTTCAAAAATGTTGCACTATTGTAAAACCATGGTAAAACATACACGGTGCTCTTGAATCAACTTTATATGCGGATTCTGAAACTACAATGTACATAGATGAGAAAAATTAAAAAAAAAATCGTCGGAACGCTTTTTAAATAAATCGCGGTCGAAGCTCACATTTTTAGGGTTTTCACGACATTGCTTGAAAAACGCAAGCCCTATCACAATTGGAACTAAAAAAATGTTGTAGCAGTGAACATTTTCTACAAGATTTCCTTTACGATATTTTCATAGGTTTTACCATTTTTGAGATATAGAAGTTCAAATTGGGACAATTCACTGACTGTATCGTCTCCTTATAAGACAATGTCATGACTGCAATTTCCCAACTTAATCGTATATATCTCTTAAATGGTACAACCTAGGAAAAAAATACGAAAGCCACTCTTGTAGAGAATTTTTACAGCTATAAGATTTTTCTAATCCCACTTCGATAAGACCTAACCTAACAAAAAAATACCTAAAAATATCTCAAAAATGGTAAAACCAAGGAACAAATCATAACCGTCAATCCTCTGGAGAATTTTCACAGTTACAACATTTTCTTGACCTCCGTTTTGATGGAACTTGCGATTTCCAAGCAAAATTGCGAAAACTTAAAATAAAACCTAAAAATGTAAATTTTGACCGCGATTTATTTAAAAAACCCTCCAGCAATTTTTTCTTTTTGAATTTTTCTATTCTATGGACATTGCTGTTTCAGAATCCGCAAAAACTTTCCAGGCGTAAGCGGTTTTTATTTAAAGTTAGTTATGGCGCACCGTACATGATAGTGTTTTATAAGGAGGCGATACAGTTAGTGAAAGTGCATTGTTTCGATTTGAACTTCTATATCTCAAAAATGGCAAAACCTACGAAAACGTTATAAATGTCAATCTAGTAGAGAATTTTTACAGCTACAATATTTGCTCTAATCCCATTTCGGCAGGACTTGCGGTTTCCACGCAAAATCGTGAAAACCTAAAAAACCTCTAAAAAGGTGAACGCGCTCCGGCGCACAGTGGTTCCTGGTCAAAATTCTGTAACTTTTGAACGGATAGAGATATTTTGTTAGACAGATAACACAATCAGGTTTCCGGTGAACTATAAACGGTCAAATTCGGTCTGGTAGTTGCAGAGGAATTCAAAAACTGACGCATTTTAAACCATATTTTTCAATATCCTATTTGTATAAAAACATGAAAATTTTTTTTCCAAAAATTATCTTTCAAATACTTACAATATTTCAATCTCGATTTTTAAAGACTGAATTGCATTTTTAAACGCTGACTTTCTTCAATATTATGTTGGTATCGACCATTTTAACTCCAGCCAGCCATTTTTACACAAGACCTCTTGAAAATAATCCTCAGAAAAAAAAACTGGTATTGTTTTACAAATTTGTTCATGGCTATTGTTGTTACGTTTGCTGACACACAATTCCTTCTTTTCATTTTTCTATAAATCACCTTTTTCCTTTTTTGCATTTATGCTCCTCACACTACTCCATGTAGTTTTTGTGTTGCCATTCACTTTTCTTTTCTGATTATCAATGGAATTTGAATAAGTTTTAATCCACTATCTAGCACCAGTAGACCTCAACTCTTTACTCTACTCCTCCTCATCCTCGTCCTTATGCGCTCATCCAATGACTTTCCATGCCAAATGCCAGTCTATCAAGCATTATTGTGTCGCCATCACAGTTGCAACGTTTAACCTCACATTTGTTGTTGTGGTATTGTATGTCGGTGTGTTACCTACACACACACACGTAGACACAGTATAGTGCCAATGGTCTTTATGCAAAATAGCAACAGTAAGAAGAGCAACCAAACAAACATCAAACGAAGTAGAAGTTACAAAATGAAATAAAAAAGAAACATTCAAAAGAAATTGAAAACAAAAAAAACAGAAAATATTATATAGTTTTGGTTCACTGTAACGGTTATTTGTACAGCGATGACGAGGATGAGAGTTTTATTTGTAGTTCTTATTTTTGTATTTGTAATTCTTGGTTATTTAGTATTTGTGTAGTGCTGCTGCTGTTGTTGTTGTTGATTTTTTTGCTCACTCATCGTACTATGCAAAATGTAGGTCAATGGGTTGTCGTACTCAATCCGTTTTCGTTTTTTTTTTTTTTTTTTTTGTCGAAGAGACTAATAAACAAATACACAAACACACGCAGACACATACAGTCATCATGCATGCAACACCACAAACAATCAAAAATATATAGAGGAGAAAAAAGCTTCGGCATAAGAGGAACATACACACCTACTCTTTCAGCCAGCCAACGAACCAACTAACAACACTTACAAAGGTACTCTTGTTGCAACAGTCTACGACTACCACACAAACAAATTTCATGTCTTTGCTTCCGTTGTGTGTGTGCCATATTTCCAATAGCCTAGGAAATTATAGCATTGACTGCAAATCGACTTATTACTATAAAGTCCCCCCTTTACCCTTCTCTCTTTCTTTCATTATTTTATTATGATGTAAGAGAGCAGGGATGCCAAGCTATCTTCTTATATTCGGCGGACAGATAATCCTACAGAAGGAGGTATTCTTATAAAAGAAATGTAGCTCTTCTTATTGAAGAGAAGTTCTTCTCATAAATGATCAATAGGCCGTGTAGAAGACTACCAGCGGATGTTCTTATCAAAAACCAGTGGGCATTCCTTAAAAGCTATTTCCTTAAAAAATGTTTCCTTAAAAAATCCAGGTATTTTAAACATATTTCTTTAAAAAATCCAGGTATTTTAAACATATTTCTTTAAAAAATCCAAGTATTTTAAACAAATTTTTTTAAAAAATCCACGTCCTAAAATTATTTCTTTAAAAAATCCACGTCCTAAAATTATTTCTTTAAAAAATCCACGTCCTAAAATTATTTCTTTAAAAAATCCACGTCCTAAAATTATTTCTTTAAAAAATCCACGTCCTAAAATTATTTCTTTAAAAAATCCACGTCCTAAAATTATTTCTTTAAAAAATCCACGTCCTAAAATTATTTCTTTAAAAAATCCACGTCCTAAAATTATTTCTTTAAAAAATCCACGTCCTAAAATTATTTCTTTAAAAAATCCACGTCCTAAAATTATTTCTTTAAAAAATCCACGTCCTAAAATTATTTCTTTAAAAAATCCACGTCCTAAAATTATTTCTTTAAAAAATCCACGTCCTAAAATTATTTCTTTAAAAAATCCACGTCCTAAAATTATTTCTTTAAAAATCCACGTCCTAAAATTATTTCTTTAAAAAATCCACGTCCTAAAATTATTTCTTTAAAAAATCCACGTCCTAAAATTATTTCTTTAAAAAATCCACGTCCTAAAATTATTTCTTTAAAAAATCCACGTCCTAAAATTATTTCTTTAAAAAATCCACGTCCTAAAATTATTTCTTTAAAAAATCCACGTCCTAAAATTATTTCTTTAAAAAATCCACGTCCTAAAATTATTTCTTTAAAAAATCCACGTCCTAAAATTATTTCTTTAAAAAATCCACGTCCTAAAATTATTTCTTTAAAAAATCCACGTCCTAAAATTATTTCTTTAAAAAATCCACGTCCTAAAATTATTTCTTTAAAAAATCCACGTCCTAAAATTATTTCTTTAAAAAATCCACGTCCTAAAATTATTTCTTTAAAAAATCCACGTCCTAAAATTATTTCTTTAAAAAATCCACGTCCTAAAATTATTTCTTTAAAAAATCCACGTCCTAAAATTATTTCTTTAAAAAATCCACGTCCTAAAATTATTTCTTTAAAAATCCACGTCCTAAAATTATTTCTTTAAAAAATCCACGTCCTAAAATTATTTCTTTAAAAAATCCACGTCCTAAAATTATTTCTTTAAAAAATCCACGTCCTAAAATTATTTCTTTAAAAAATCCACGTCCTAAAATTATTTCTTTAAAAAATCCACGTCCTAAAATTATTTCTTTAAAAAATCCACGTCCTAAAATTATTTCTTTAAAAAATCCACGTCCTAAAATTATTTCTTTAAAAAATCCACGTCCTAAAATTATTTCTTTAAAAAATCCACGTCCTAAAATTATTTCTTTAAAAAATCCACGTCCTAAAATTATTTCTTTAAAAAATCCACGTCCTAAAATTATTTCTTTAAAAAATCCACGTCCTAAAATTATTTCTTTAAAAATCCACGTCCTAAAATTATTTCTTTAAAAAATCCACGTCCTAAAATTATTTCTTTAAAAAATCCACGTCCTAAAATTATTTCTTTAAAAAATCCACGTCCTAAAATTATTTCTTTAAAAAATCCACGTCCTAAAATTATTTCTTTAAAAAATCCACGTCCTAAAATTATTTCTTTAAAAATCCACGTCCTAAAATTATTTCTTTAAAAAATCCACGTCCTAAAATTATTTCTTTAAAAAATCCACGTCCTAAAATTATTTCTTTAAAAAATCCACGTCCTAAAATTATTTCTTTAAAAAATCCACGTCCTAAAATTATTTCTTTAAAAAATCCACGTCCTAAAATTATTTCTTTAAAAAATCCACGTCCTAAAATTATTTCTTTAAAAAATCCACGTCCTAAAATTATTTCTTTAAAAAATCCACGTCCTAAAATTATTTCTTTAAAAAATCCACGTCCTAAAATTATTTCTTTAAAAAATCCACGTCCTAAAATTATTTCTTTAAAAAATCCACGTCCTAAAATTATTTCTTTAAAAAATCCACGTCCTAAAATTATTTCTTTAAAAAATCCACGTCCTAAAATTATTTCTTTAAAAAATCCACGTCCTAAAATTATTTCTTTAAAAAATCCACGTCCTAAAATTATTTCTTTAAAAAATCCACGTCCTAAAATTATTTCTTTAAAAAATCCACGTCCTAAAATTATTTCTTTAAAAAATCCACGTCCTAAAATTATTTCTTTAAAAAATCCACGTCCTAAAATTATTTCTTTAAAAAATCCACGTCCTAAAATTATTTCTTTAAAAAATCCACGTCCTAAAATTATTTCTTTAAAAAATCCACGTCCTAAAATTATTTCTTTAAAAAATCCACGTCCTAAAATTATTTCTTTAAAAAATCCACGTCCTAAAATTATTTCTTTAAAAAATCCACGTCCTAAAATTATTTCTTTAAAAAATCCACGTCCTAAAATTATTTCTTTAAAAAATCCACGTCCTAAAATTATTTCTTTAAAAAATCCACGTCCTAAAATTATTTCTTTAAAAAATCCACGTCCTAAAATTATTTCTTTAAAAAATCCACGTCCTAAAATTATTTCTTTAAAAAATCCACGTCCTAAAATTATTTCTTTAAAAAATCCACGTCCTAAAATTATTTCTTTAAAAAATCCACGTCCTAAAATTATTTCTTTAAAAAATCCACGTCCTAAAATTATTTCTTTAAAAAATCCACGTCCTAAAATTATTTCTTTAAAAAATCCACGTCCTAAAATTATTTCTTTAAAAAATCCACGTCCTAAAATTATTTCTTTAAAAAATCCACGTCCTAAAATTATTTCTTTAAAAAATCCACGTCCTAAAATTATTTCTTTAAAAAATCCACGTCCTAAAATTATTTCTTTAAAAAATCCACGTCCTAAAATTATTTCTTTAAAAAATCCACGTCCTAAAATTATTTCTTTAAAAAATCCACGTCCTAAAATTATTTCTTTAAAAAATCCACGTCCTAAAATTATTTCTTTAAAAAATCCACGTCCTAAAATTATTTCTTTAAAAAATCCACGTCCTAAAATTATTTCTTTAAAAAATCCACGTCCTAAAATTATTTCTTTAAAAAATCCACGTCCTAAAATTATTTCTTTAAAAAATCCACGTCCTAAAATTATTTCTTTAAAAAATCCACGTCCTAAAATTATTTCTTTAAAAAATCCACGTCCTAAAATTATTTCTTTAAAAAATCCACGTCCTAAAATTATTTCTTTAAAAAATCCACGTCCTAAAATTATTTCTTTAAAAAATCCACGTCCTAAAATTATTTCTTTAAAAAATCCACGTCCTAAAATTATTTCTTTAAAAAATCCACGTCCTAAAATTATTTCTTTAAAAAATCCACGTCCTAAAATTATTTCTTTAAAAAATCCACGTCCTAAAATTATTTCTTTAAAAAATCCACGTCCTAAAATTATTTCTTTAAAAAATCCACGTCCTAAAATTATTTCTTTAAAAAATCCACGTCCTAAAATTATTTCTTTAAAAAATCCACGTCCTAAAATTATTTCTTTAAAAAATCCACGTCCTAAAATTATTTCTTTAAAAAATCCACGTCCTAAAATTATTTCTTTAAAAAATCCACGTCCTAAAATTATTTCTTTAAAAAATCCACGTCCTAAAATTATTTCTTTAAAAAATCCACGTCCTAAAATTATTTCTTTAAAAAATCCACGTCCTAAAATTATTTCTTTAAAAAATCCACGTCCTAAAATTATTTCTTTAAAAATCCACGTCCTAAAATTATTTCTTTAAAAAATCCACGTCCTAAAATTATTTCTTTAAAAAATCCACGTCCTAAAATTATTTCTTTAAAAAATCCACGTCCTAAAATTATTTCTTTAAAAAATCCACGTCCTAAAATTATTTCTTTAAAAAATCCACGTCCTAAAATTATTTCTTTAAAAAATCCACGTCCTAAAATTATTTCTTTAAAAAATCCACGTCCTAAAATTATTTCTTTAAAAAATCCACGTCCTAAAATTATTTCTTTAAAAAATCCACGTCCTAAAATTATTTCTTTAAAAAATCCACGTCCTAAAATTATTTCTTTAAAAAATCCACGTCCTAAAATTATTTCTTTAAAAAATCCACGTCCTAAAATTATTTCTTTAAAAAATCCACGTCCTAAAATTATTTCTTTAAAAAATCCACGTCCTAAAATTATTTCTTTAAAAAATCCACGTCCTAAAATTATTTCTTTAAAAAATCCACGTCCTAAAATTATTTCTTTAAAAAATCCACGTCCTAAAATTATTTCTTTAAAAAATCCACGTCCTAAAATTATTTCTTTAAAAAATCCACGTCCTAAAATTATTTCTTTAAAAAATCCACGTCCTAAAATTATTTCTTTAAAAAATCCACGTCCTAAAATTATTTCTTTAAAAAATCCACGTCCTAAAATTATTTCTTTAAAAAATCCACGTCCTAAAATTATTTCTTTAAAAAATCCACGTCCTAAAATTATTTCTTTAAAAAATCCACGTCCTAAAATTATTTCTTTAAAAAATCCACGTCCTAAAATTATTTCTTTAAAAAATCCACGTCCTAAAATTATTTCTTTAAAAAATCCACGTCCTAAAATTATTTCTTTAAAAAATCCACGTCCTAAAATTATTTCTTTAAAAAATCCACGTCCTAAAATTATTTCTTTAAAAAATCCACGTCCTAAAATTATTTCTTTAAAAAATCCACGTCCTAAAATTATTTCTTTAAAAAATCCACGTCCTAAAATTATTTCTTTAAAAAATCCACGTCCTAAAATTATTTCTTTAAAAAATCCACGTCCTAAAATTATTTCTTTAAAAAATCCACGTCCTAAAATTATTTCTTTAAAAAATCCACGTCCTAAAATTATTTCTTTAAAAAATCCACGTCCTAAAATTATTTCTTTAAAAAATCCACGTCCTAAAATTATTTCTTTAAAAAATCCACGTCCTAAAATTATTTCTTTAAAAAATCCACGTCCTAAAATTATTTCTTTAAAAAATCCACGTCCTAAAATTATTTCTTTAAAAAATCCACGTCCTAAAATTATTTCTTTAAAAAATCCACGTCCTAAAATTATTTCTTTAAAAAATCCACGTCCTAAAATTATTTCTTTAAAAAATCCACGTCCTAAAATTATTTCTTTAAAAAATCCACGTCCTAAAATTATTTCTTTAAAAAATCCACGTCCTAAAATTATTTCTTTAAAAAATCCACGTCCTAAAATTATTTCTTTAAAAAATCCACGTCCTAAAATTATTTCTTTAAAAAATCCACGTCCTAAAATTATTTCTTTAAAAAATCCACGTCCTAAAATTATTTCTTTAAAAAATCCACGTCCTAAAATTATTTCTTTAAAAAATCCACGTCCTAAAATTATTTCTTTAAAAAATCCACGTCCTAAAATTATTTCTTTAAAAAATCCACGTCCTAAAATTATTTCTTTAAAAAATCCACGTCCTAAAATTATTTCTTTAAAAAATCCACGTCCTAAAATTATTTCTTTAAAAAATCCACGTCCTAAAATTATTTCTTTAAAAAATCCACGTCCTAAAATTATTTCTTTAAAAAATCCACGTCCTAAAATTATTTCTTTAAAAAATCCACGTCCTAAAATTATTTCTTTAAAAAATCCACGTCCTAAAATTATTTCTTTAAAAAATCCACGTCCTAAAATTATTTCTTTAAAAAATCCACGTCCTAAAATTATTTCTTTAAAAAATCCACGTCCTAAAATTATTTCTTTAAAAAATCCACGTCCTAAAATTATTTCTTTAAAAAATCCACGTCCTAAAATTATTTCTTTAAAAAATCCACGTCCTAAAATTATTTCTTTAAAAAATCCACGTCCTAAAATTATTTCTTTAAAAAATCCACGTCCTAAAATTATTTCTTTAAAAAATCCACGTCCTAAAATTATTTCTTTAAAAAATCCACGTCCTAAAATTATTTCTTTAAAAAATCCACGTCCTAAAATTATTTCTTTAAAAAATCCACGTCCTAAAATTATTTCTTTAAAAAATCCACGTCCTAAAATTATTTCTTTAAAAAATCCACGTCCTAAAATTATTTCTTTAAAAAATCCACGTCCTAAAATTATTTCTTTAAAAAATCCACGTCCTAAAATTATTTCTTTAAAAAATCCACGTCCTAAAATTATTTCTTTAAAAAATCCACGTCCTAAAATTATTTCTTTAAAAAATCCACGTCCTAAAATTATTTCTTTAAAAAATCCACGTCCTAAAATTATTTCTTTAAAAAATCCACGTCCTAAAATTATTTCTTTAAAAAATCCACGTCCTAAAATTATTTCTTTAAAAAATCCACGTCCTAAAATTATTTCTTTAAAAAATCCACGTCCTAAAATTATTTCTTTAAAAAATCCACGTCCTAAAATTATTTCTTTAAAAAATCCACGTCCTAAAATTATTTCTTTAAAAAATCCACGTCCTAAAATTATTTCTTTAAAAAATCCACGTCCTAAAATTATTTCTTTAAAAAATCCACGTCCTAAAATTATTTCTTTAAAAAATCCACGTCCTAAAATTATTTCTTTAAAAAATCCACGTCCTAAAATTATTTCTTTAAAAAATCCACGTCCTAAAATTATTTCTTTAAAAAATCCACGTCCTAAAATTATTTCTTTAAAAAATCCACGTCCTAAAATTATTTCTTTAAAAAATCCACGTCCTAAAATTATTTCTTTAAAAAATCCACGTCCTAAAATTATTTCTTTAAAAAATCCACGTCCTAAAATTATTTCTTTAAAAAATCCACGTCCTAAAATTATTTCTTTAAAAAATCCACGTCCTAAAATTATTTCTTTAAAAAATCCACGTCCTAAAATTATTTCTTTAAAAAATCCACGTCCTAAAATTATTTCTTTAAAAAATCCACGTCCTAAAATTATTTCTTTAAAAAATCCACGTCCTAAAATTATTTCTTTAAAAAATCCACGTCCTAAAATTATTTCTTTAAAAAATCCACGTCCTAAAATTATTTCTTTAAAAAATCCACGTCCTAAAATTATTTCTTTAAAAAATCCACGTCCTAAAATTATTTCTTTAAAAAATCCACGTCCTAAAATTATTTCTTTAAAAAATCCACGTCCTAAAATTATTTCTTTAAAAAATCCACGTCCTAAAATTATTTCTTTAAAAAATCCACGTCCTAAAATTATTTCTTTAAAAAATCCACGTCCTAAAATTATTTCTTTAAAAAATCCACGTCCTAAAATTATTTCTTTAAAAAATCCACGTCCTAAAATTATTTCTTTAAAAAATCCACGTCCTAAAATTATTTCTTTAAAAAATCCACGTCCTAAAATTATTTCTTTAAAAAATCCACGTCCTAAAATTATTTCTTTAAAAAATCCACGTCCTAAAATTATTTCTTTAAAAAATCCACGTCCTAAAATTATTTCTTTAAAAAATCCACGTCCTAAAATTATTTCTTTAAAAAATCCACGTCCTAAAATTATTTCTTTAAAAAATCCACGTCCTAAAATTATTTCTTTAAAAAATCCACGTCCTAAAATTATTTCTTTAAAAAATCCACGTCCTAAAATTATTTCTTTAAAAAATCCACGTCCTAAAATTATTTCTTTAAAAAATCCACGTCCTAAAATTATTTCTTTAAAAAATCCACGTCCTAAAATTATTTCTTTAAAAAATCCACGTCCTAAAATTATTTCTTTAAAAAATCCACGTCCTAAAATTATTTCTTTAAAAAATCCACGTCCTAAAATTATTTCTTTAAAAAATCCACGTCCTAAAATTATTTCTTTAAAAATCCACGTCCTAAAATTATTTCTTTAAAAAATCCACGTCCTAAAATTATTTCTTTAAAAAATCCACGTCCTAAAATTATTTCTTTAAAAAATCCACGTCCTAAAATTATTTCTTTAAAAAATCCACGTCCTAAAATTATTTCTTGGTCAGTAAGCTCGTCTCTAACGAGAAATTAATTAAAAACACGCCTTTATGTTTTTTTAAATCCACGTCATTAAAATTTTTCTTTAAAACAAAACACGTCTTCAAAAGGATTTTCTTAAAAAATCCACGTCCTTAAAATTTTTCTTGAAAAAATCCGCTTCCTTAATTTTGAATCCACGTTCTTAAAAAAATAGTTCTTTAAAAATTCACTTTCTTTAAAAATATTTATTTAAAAAATCCAAGTCTTAAAAAATAGTTCTTTAAAAATCCACTTTCTTTAAAAATATTTATTTAAAAAATCCAAGTCTTAAAAAATAGTTCTTTAAAAATCCACTTTCTTTAAAAATATTTATTTAAAAAATCCACGTCCTTTAAAATAGTTCTTTGAAAAATCCACGTCCTTTAAAATAGTTCTTTGAAAAACCCACGTCCTTTAAAAATATTTTTTATAAAATCCACGTCCTTTAAAATAGTTTTTTTAAAAAATCCACTTCTTTTAAAAATATTTCTTTAAAAAATCCACAACCTTAAAAATTTTTTCTTTAAAAATATCCACATCCTTAATAAATATTTCTTTGAAAAATCCAAATCCTTAATAAATATTTCTTTGAAAAATCCAAATCCTTAAAAAAATATTTCTTAAAAAAATCCACGCTCTTAAAAACTATTTCTTTAAAAAACCCACGTCCTTAAAAATATTTCTTAAGATAATCCATTACCTTAAAAAATATTTCTTTAAAAAAGCCACGTCCTTAAAAATACTTCTTTAAAAAAGCCACGTCCTTAAAAATATTTATTTAAAAAAATCCACGTCCTTAAAAAAATATTTCTTTAAAAAATTCACGTCCTTAAAAAAATATTACTTAAAAAAATCCACGTCCTTAAAAAAATATTTCTTTAAAAAATCCACGTCCTTAAAAAATAGTTCTTTAAAAAATCCACGTCCTAAAAAATAAAATATATATCTTTAAATAAAAAAAATTTCTTTAAAAAATCCACGTCCTAAAAAATAAAATATATATCTTTAAATAAAAAAAATTTCTTTAAAAAATCCACGTCCTAAAAAATAAAATATATATCTTTAAATAAAAAATATTTCTTTAAAAAATCCACGTCCTAAAAAATATTTCTTTAAAAAATCCACGTCCTAAAAAAATATTTCTTTAAAAAATCCACGTCCTAAAAAATATTTCTTTAAAAAATCCACGTCCTAAAAAATATTTCTTAAAACAATTAACGTCCTAAAAAATATTTCTTTAAAAAATCCACGTCCTAAAAAAATATTTCTTTAAAAAATCCACGTCCTAAAAAAATATTTCTTTAAAAAATCCACGTCCTTAAAAAATATTTCTTTACAAAAATCCAAGTCCAAGTCCGAGTCCGTTCTTAAAAAATATTTCTTTAATATTTCTTTTCTTTACAAAAATCCAAGTCCAAGTCCAAGTCCGTTCTTAAAAAATATTTCTTTAAAAAATCCACGTCCTTAAAAATATTTCTTTAAAAAACTCACGTCCTTAAAAAATATTTCTTAAATAATCCAAGTCCTTAAAAAATATTTCTTTAAAAAATACACGTTCTTAAAAAATATTTTTTTTAAAAATCCACGTTCTTAAAAAATATTTTTTTTAAAAATCCACGTTCTTAAAAAATATTTCTTTAAAAAATCCACGTCCTTAAAAAAATATTTCTTTAAAAAATCCACGTCCTTAAAAAAATATTTCTTTAAAAAATCCACGTCCTAAAATTATTTCTTTAAAAAATCCACGTCCTAAAATTATTTCTTTAAAAAATCCACGTCCTAAAATTATTTCTTTAAAAAATCCACGTCCTAAAATTATTTCTTTAAAAAATCCACGTCCTAAAATTATTTCTTTAAAAAATCCACGTCCTAAAATTATTTCTTTAAAAAATCCACGTCCTAAAATTATTTCTTTAAAAAATCCACGTCCTAAAATTATTTCTTTAAAAATCCACGTCCTAAAATTATTTCTTTAAAAAATCCACGTCCTAAAATTATTTCTTTAAAAAATCCACGTCCTAAAATTATTTCTTTAAAAAATCCACGTCCTTAAAATTTTTCTTGAAAAAATCCGCTTCCTTAATTTTGAATCCACGTTCTTAAAAAAATAGTTCTTTAAAAATTCACTTTCTTTAAAAATATTTATTTAAAAAATCCAAGTCTTAAAAAATAGTTCTTTAAAAATCCACTTTCTTTAAAAATATTTATTTAAAAAATCCAAGTCTTAAAAAATAGTTCTTTAAAAATCCACTTTCTTTAAAAATATTTATTTAAAAAATCCACGTCCTTTAAAATAGTTCTTTGAAAAATCCACGTCCTTTAAAATAGTTCTTTGAAAAACCCACGTCCTTTAAAAATATTTTTTATAAAATCCACGTCCTTTAAAATAGTTTTTTTAAAAAATCCACTTCTTTTAAAAATATTTCTTTAAAAAATCCACAACCTTAAAAATTTTTTCTTTAAAAATATCCACATCCTTAATAAATATTTCTTTGAAAAATCCAAATCCTTAATAAATATTTCTTTGAAAAATCCAAATCCTTAAAAAAATATTTCTTAAAAAAATCCACGCTCTTAAAAACTATTTCTTTAAAAAACCCACGTCCTTAAAAATATTTCTTAAGATAATCCATTACCTTAAAAAATATTTCTTTAAAAAAGCCACGTCCTTAAAAATACTTCTTTAAAAAAGCCACGTCCTTAAAAATATTTATTTAAAAAAATCCACGTCCTTAAAAAAATATTTCTTTAAAAAATTCACGTCCTTAAAAAAATATTACTTAAAAAAATCCACGTCCTTAAAAAAATATTTCTTTAAAAAATCCACGTCCTTAAAAAATAGTTCTTTAAAAAATCCACGTCCTAAAAAATAAAATATATATCTTTAAATAAAAAAAATTTCTTTAAAAAATCCACGTCCTAAAAAATAAAATATATATCTTTAAATAAAAAAAATTTCTTTAAAAAATCCACGTCCTAAAAAATAAAATATATATCTTTAAATAAAAAATATTTCTTTAAAAAATCCACGTCCTAAAAAATATTTCTTTAAAAAATCCACGTCCTAAAAAAATATTTCTTTAAAAAATCCACGTCCTAAAAAATATTTCTTTAAAAAATCCACGTCCTAAAAAATATTTCTTAAAACAATTAACGTCCTAAAAAATATTTCTTTAAAAAATCCACGTCCTAAAAAAATATTTCTTTAAAAAATCCACGTCCTAAAAAAATATTTCTTTAAAAAATCCACGTCCTTAAAAAATATTTCTTTACAAAAATCCAAGTCCAAGTCCGAGTCCGTTCTTAAAAAATATTTCTTTAATATTTCTTTTCTTTACAAAAATCCAAGTCCAAGTCCAAGTCCGTTCTTAAAAAATATTTCTTTAAAAAATCCACGTCCTTAAAAATATTTCTTTAAAAAACTCACGTCCTTAAAAAATATTTCTTAAATAATCCAAGTCCTTAAAAAATATTTCTTTAAAAAATACACGTTCTTAAAAAATATTTTTTTTAAAAATCCACGTTCTTAAAAAATATTTTTTTTAAAAATCCACGTTCTTAAAAAATATTTCTTTAAAAAATCCACGTCCTTAAAAAAATATTTCTTTAAAAAATCCACGTCCTTAAAAAAATATTTCTTTAAAAAATCCACGTCCTTAAAAAATATTTCTTAAAAAAATCCACGTCCTTAAAAAAATATTTCTTAAAATAATCCACGTCCTTAAAAAAATATTTCTTAAAAAAATCCACGTCCTTAAAAAAATATTTCTTTAAAAAATCCACGTCCTTAAAAAAATATTTCTTTAAAAAATCCACGTCCTTAAAAAATATTTCTTTAAAAAATCCACGACCTTAAAAAAATATTTCTTTAAAAAATCCACGTCCTTAAAAAAATATTTCTTTAAAAAATCCACGTCCTTAAAAAAATATTTCTTTAAAAAATCCACGTCCTAAAAAATAAAATATATATCTTTAAATAAAAAAAATGTCTTTAAAAAATCCACGTCCTAAAAAATAAAATATATATCTTTAAATAAAAAATATTTCTTTAAAAAATCCACGTCCTAAAAAATAAAATATATATCTTTAAATAAAAAAAATGTCTTTAAAAAATCCACGTCCTAAAAAATAAAATATATATCTTTAAATAAAAAATATTTCTTTAAAAAATCCACGTCCTAAAAAATATTTCTTTAAAAAATCCACGTCCTAAAAAATATTTCTTAAAACAATTAACGTCCTAAAAAAATATTTCTTTAAAAAATCCACGTCCTAAAAAAATATTTCTTTAAAAAATCCACGTCCTTAAAAAAATATTTCTTTACAAAAATCCAAGTCCTTAAAAATATTTCTTTAAAAAAAATCCACGTTCTTAAAAAATATTTCTTTAAAAAATCCACGTCCTTAAAAATATTTCTTTAAAAAACTCACGTCCTTAAAAAATATTTCTTTAAATAATCCAAGTCCTTAAAAAATATTTCTTTAAAAAATCCACGTTCTTAAAAAATATTTTTTTTAAAAATCCACGTTCTTAAAAAATATTTTTTTTAAAAATCCACGTTCTTAAAAAATATTTCTTTAAAAAATCCACGTTCTTAAAAAATATTACTTTAAAAAATCTACGTTCTTAAAAAATATTTCTTTAAAAAATCCACGTTCTTAAAAAAATATTTCTTTAAAAAATTCACGTCCTAAAAAAATATTTCTTTAAAAAATCCACGTCCTTAAAAAAATATTTCTTAAAAAAATCCACGTCCTTAAAAAAATATTTCTTAAAAAAATCCACGTCCTTAAAAAAATATTTCTTAAAAAAATCCACGTCCTTAAAAAAATATTTCTTTAAAAAATCCACGTCCTTAAAAAAAAATTTCTTTAAAAAATCCACGTCCTTAAAAAAATATTTCTTTAAAAAATCCACGACCTTAAAAAAATATTTCTTTAAAAAATCCACGTCCTTAAAAAAATATTTCTTTAAAAAATCCACGTCCTTAAAAAAAATTTCTTTAAAAAATCCACGTCTTTAAAAAAAATTCTTTACAAAAATCAACGTCCTTAAGAAATATTTTTCTACAAAAATCCACGTCCTTAAAAAAAATATTTCTTTAACAAACCAACGTCCTTTAAAATATTTCTTTAAAAAATCAACGTTGAAAAACGCACGTCCTTAAAAATATTTCTAAAAATAACACTATGCAACACTGAAAATGCAAACAACTTCTAGCATGGATTTTTTGAAAGGACATATTTAGACTACAAAAACCCTAGTTGGGTTTTGTCCTGTCAGATCCAGTTCGGATTTTATGGCCTCATCTAAACCGGGCTAAATCTTCACTTTTTTGCATTTATCAGGCCTTTATCTCATAAACGAATAGGAATTTGGCCTTGCTGTCTTTAGCAATATTGTAGCCTTAAACTAGTAGAACTTATCTCTTGAAGAAACCACATAACAAAAACTCCATCTAGGGCATCAAAATCTATAAAATATAGAAAATTGTACATAATTGCTGAAATTCTGGTCAGTATCGGCTAAACTATTGGGAGTTGAACCAAGTAACCTTTTGCAAAAACCTTCCAAATAAAGTTCTCAACAATTCTTTAGAACATTCTGAAACTCTAAAATGCTTACTTCATGTTGTTTCAGCGGTATTTTGCATCATATCTTTTACAACACGTATTTCAAACACAGTTCACACCAACAGTTTATTCTCGCATTTCGGATTTCACTACATTATTGACATTTTTATTAAATCGTCGTTGAAAAATGTACTGAAAACAACGGAGTAGAGGCATTTTACAACAATGACTTGTTCCGAAGAGTTGTGTATTACATTATAGGGAATACTTTTCCAAACGAAAATATTCAGAAAAAATTAACGGTTTTGGAGATACGGTGCGAAATGTATAAAAATTGTGGTATTTTTGCATATATTTTGAAATTTGAGGCAATAAATGTAGTTTTTCGAGTTCATTACTTCTCCAAATATTTTATTCTTGTCCTTATCTACAAATTTGCTTCAGAGGTCAGAAGAAGATTCGCATTGGTTTGGGAGATATAGCCCCGAATTTCTTTAAAAACTCAATATTTAGCCATGTTTAGATGGGGCCATAAAATCCGAGCTGGATCTGACACAACAAAACCCAACTAGGGTTTCTTGTCGTTTGGGTCTGTGCTTTCAAAAAATCCTCAGTTCGAAGTGTTTGCGCAAGATCACCTTAAAAATGTTGCACAGTGTAATCCAAGTCCTTAAAAATGTTTCTTAAAATAATCCAAGTGCTTAATTATTTTTTTTAATAAACCCACGTCGTTAAAAAATATTTCTTAAAATAATCCAAGTGCTTAATTATTTTTTTTAAAAAATCCACGTCGTTAAAAAATATTTCTTTAAAAAATCCACGTCGTTAAAAAATATTTCTTTAAAAAATCTACGTCGTTAAAAAATATTTCTTTAAAAAATCCACGTCGTTAAAAAATATTTCTTTAAAAAATCCACGTCGTTAAAAAATATTTCTTTAAAAAATCCACGTCGTTAAAAAATATTTCTTTAAAAAATCCAAGTCGTTAAAAAATATTTCTTTAAAAAATCCACGTCGTTAAAAAATATTTCTTTAAAAAATCCACGTCGTTAAAAAATATTTCTTTAAAAAATCCACGTCGTTAAAAAATATTTCTTTAAAAAATCCACGTCCTTTAAAATTTTTCTTTACAAACTAAAAAAAATTCTTTAAAACATCCACTTCCTTAAAACATATTTCTTTTAAATTCGGCGTCCTTTAAAAGATTTTTTTAAATTCCTTGCTAAAATTTTTTCTTCAAAGAATCCAAATCCTTAAAATTTTTTCCTTGCAAGATCCAATTTACTTAAAAAAACCACGCGCTTAAAAAATCCACGCGCTTAAAAAATAAACGCGCTTAAAAAATTCTTTAAAAAGTCCACGCGCTTACAAAATTCTTTAAAAAATCCACGCGCTTAAAAAATTCTTTAACAAATCCACGCTCTTAAACAATCTTTCTTTAAAAAAATCCACGCTCTTAAACAATTTTTCTTTAAAAAATCCACGTCCTTTAGCAAATTTTAAAAAATCTACGCTCTTAAACAATTTTTCTTTAAAACGTCCACATCTTTAAAAATATTTTCTTTAAAAAATTCACGTCTTAAAAAAAGCCACGTCCTTTCTTTAAAAAATAAACGTTCCTTAAAAAATACACGCGCTTAAAAATTTTTTCTTTAAAAAAATTTTCTTCAAAAAACTCACGTCCTTAAGAAACGTTTCTTAAAAAATTAGCGGCAACCCTATTTCCTAGTACCTGTGTAAGCTGCATATTTTCATTCATATATTGTGCGGACACACTACCCACACCACCTTTTCTCTCTTCCTGTCTCTTTCGCAAGTTACTCTACTTGTTTACTCTCCTTTCGCTTTAAATGCAGTTCAAAAATCCTATAAATTTGTTAACATTTTCTAATGAATATAATCAGTTGTTAGCATACTTTTGGTTTTCAATGGAACATTTTGTTTTTCTTCCCCTACTACTACTTCCCTCTCTTTGTCTTTATTTTCTTTACCTTTCGTACTTGTCACCATCATTTATGGTTGGCAGTTTTTTTTAGTAAGCTGTTGTTGGCTTCAGAGTAAAGAGTGCAAAGTTGGTGTTCTAGTTTCTCTTGTCTTTCAACTATAGTATTGTTTGTTGTTGTTAGTGTTTAGGGTTTCTAGGTTTTAAATTGTGGCAGGTGTGTGCTGATTGTAGGTATTTTTTGTTTTTGTGGGTGTTGTAGGGGTTTCTTGGCATTTGTTTAAGGTCTATTTTTTGCATTTTTACCACCTTAACATCTGCTTACTTTTTCTCGGTGCCATTTCTGGTAATTTGCTGGTGTTGTTGTGGTTTTTGATTTGGCTGGCTGACTGAATGGCTTATCGTCATCACCACCATCAACATCGACAACGTCAACGTCAAAGGAAAACATGCCTGTTACGGTGACTGGCTGCCAGACAAACAACCTGCCAGCCTTAACTAACTGTGAGGGGAGTCCCAGGCAAGGGAGGAGCTCGTTTGTTTTGTAGCCTTTTTTTCCTCCTCGCCTCTCTCGGTCTCTTTAATATGAACAGTAAATATTTTTCAAGGTACACTCTAAATGTTGTTATTGTACCACAAGGTTAATCGTAATAAGATATGGTTGTAGTTGTTGTTGTTCTTGGTCGCCTGCCTGCCTACCGTAATGCCTGCCTGGCTGAGTGTTACTGCAAATGTGTTGGTAGTGTGTCTAAAATTGCATTTCGTTATTATTTCCGTTTTGTTTTTCCTAAATTCTAACAATCTCTTCACCTCTTCCCATTCTCTGCTAACGCTCTCTCTCTTCAAATGACATTGTCGTTGCTTTTGTTGAAAGGAAAGTGTTGCTGTTTTTGACAGGTGTAGGTGAAATATTTGTTGTGGTTTCTGTGATTTTTGTAGGTCATGGTTTTTTATTTACTTTGGGTTTGATGGCTGTGAGAATTTTTATTATTGTTTTTGTTTTCTTTTTTTTTTCTTTGTGAAAGTAATAATTTTGGAGTGATTTCGTTTTTTTGTAGAGCCCTTGTGTTACGTATACTTAATATTTGGAATGCCAAATGTTCACGCCACCTCAGTTTATTTGAGTAGTGGCGAAGGTGATGGTAGTGGGGGCGTATGATTAATTTTGTTATGACAGGCAGTCAGTTGCAGTCATTGAATGAGTAATCAACTGGAGCGTATGAGTTATGTGGAATTCATAAATAATGTTATGTTGTTGTTTTTGTTTTTGCGATTTCCCAAAAAGAAAAGGAAATGGTCAGAATTTCATTAATTTTATTGACAGAACAGTGGGTACACAATTTATTTTCAAGGACCTACAGAGGATTGGATTTTTTAAAGAATATTTTTCAACACGTGGATTTTTTAAAGAATATTTTTCAACACGTGGTTTTTTTAAAGAATATTTTTCAACACGTGGATTTTTTAAAGAATATTTTTCAACACGTGGATTTTTTAAAGAATATTTTTCAACACGTGGATTTTTTTAAAGAATATTTTTCAACACGTGGATTTTTTTATAGAATATTTTTCAACACGTGGATTTTTTTATAGAATATTTTTCAACACGTGGATTTTTTCAAAGAATATTTTTCAACACGTGGATTTTTTAAAGAATATTTTTCAACACGTGGATTTTTTAAAGAATATTTTTCAACACGTGGATTTTTTAAAGAATATTTTTCAACACGTGGATTTTTTTATAGAATATTTTTCAACACGTGGATTTTTTTAAAGAATATTTTTCAACACGTGGATTTTTTAAAGAATATTTTTCAACACGTGGATTTTTTAAAGAATATTTTTCAACACGTGGATTTTTTATAGAATATTTTTCAACACGTGGATTTTTTTATAGAATATTTTTCAACACGTGGATTTTTTTAAAGAATATTTTTCAACACGTGGATTTTTTAAAGAATATTTTTCAACACGTGGATTTTTTAAAGGATATTTTTCAAAACGTGGATTTTTTAAAGAATATTTTTCAACACGTGGATTTTTTAAAGAATATTTTTCAACACGTGGATTTTTTAAAGAATATTTTTCAACACGTGGATTTTTTAAAGAATATTTTTCAACACATGGATTTTTTAAAGAATATTTTTCAACACGTGGATTTTTTAAAGAATATTTTACAACACGTGGATTTTTTAAAGAATATTTTTCAACACGTGGATTTTTTAAAGAATATTTTTCAACACGTAGATTTTTTTAAAGAATATTTTTCAACACGTGGATTTTTTTAAAGAATATTTTTCAACACGTGGATTTTTTAAAGAATATTTTTCAACACGTGGATTTTTTAAAGAATATTTTTCAACACGTGGATTTTTTAAAGAATATTTTTCAACACGTGGATTTTTTAAAGAATATTTTTCAACACGTGGATTTTTTAAAGAATATTTTTCAACACGTGGATTTTTTAAAGAATATTTTTCAACACATGGATTTTTTAAAGAATATTTTTCAACACGTGGATTTTTTAAAGAATATTTTACAACACGTGGATTTTTTAAAGAATATTTTTCAACACGTGGATTTTTTAAAGAATATTTTTCAACACGTAGATTTTTTTAAAGAATATTTTTCAACACGTGGATTTTTTTAAAGAATATTTTTCAACACGTGGATTTTTTAAAGAATATTTTTCAACACGTGGATTTTTTAAAGAATATTTTTCAACACGTGGATTTTTTAAAGAATATTTTTCAACACGTGGATTTTTTAAAGAATATTTTTCAACACGTGGATTTTTTAAAGAATATTTTTCAACACGTGGATTTTTTAAAGAATATTTTTCAACACATGGATTTTTTAAAGAATATTTTTCAACACGTGGATTTTTTAAAGAATATTTTACAACACGTGGATTTTTTAAAGAATATTTTTCAACACGTGGATTTTTTAAAGAATATTTTTCAACACGTAGATTTTTTTAAAGAATATTTTTCAACACGTGGATTTTTTTAAAGAATATTTTTCAACACGTGGATTTTTTAAAGAATATTTTTCAACACGTGGATTTTTTAAAGAATATTTTTCAACACGTGGATTTTTTAAAGAATATTTTTCAACACGTGGATTTTTTAAAGAATATTTTTCAACACGTGGATTTTTTAAAGAATATTTTTCAACACGTGGATTTTTTAAAGAATATTTTTCAACACATGGATTTTTTAAAGAATATTTTTCAACACGTGGATTTTTTAAAGAATATTTTACAACACGTGGATTTTTTAAAGAATATTTTTCAACACGTGGATTTTTTAAAGAATATTTTTCAACACGTGGATTTTTTAAAGAATATTTTTCAACACGTGGATTTTTTAAAGAATATTTTTCAACACGTGGATTTTTTAAAGAATATTTTTCAACACGTGGATTTTTTAAAGAATATTTTTCAACACGTGGATTTTTTAAAGAATATTTTTCAACACGTGGATTTTTTAAAGAATATTTTTCAACACGTAGATTTTTTTAAAGAATATTTTTCAACACGTGGATTTTTTTAAAGAATATTTTTCAACACGTGGATTTTTTAAAGAATATTTTTCAACACGTGGATTTTTTAAAGAATATTTTTCAACACGTGGATTTTTTAAAGAATATTTTTCAACACGTGGATTTTTTAAAGAATATTTTTCAACACGTGGATTTTTTAAAGAATATTTTTCAACACGTGGATTTTTTAAAGAATATTTTTCAACACGTGGATTTTTTAAAGAATATTTTTCAACACGTGGATTTTTTAAAGAATATTTTTCAACACATGGATTTTTTAAAGAATATTTTTCAACACGTGGATTTTTTAAAGAATATTTTACAACACGTGGATTTTTTAAAGAATATTTTTCAACACGTGGATTTTTTAAAGAATATTTTTCAACACGTAGATTTTTTTAAAGAATATTTTTCAACACGTGGATTTTTTTAAAGAATATTTTTCAACACGTGGATTTTTTAAAGAATATTTTTCAACACGTGGATTTTTTAAAGAATATTTTTCAACACGTGGATTTTTTAAAGAATATTTTTCAACACGTGGATTTTTTAAAGAATATTTTTCAACACGTGGATTTTTTAAAGAATATTTTTCAACACGTGGATTTTTTAAAGAATATTTTTCAACACATGGATTTTTTAAAGAATATTTTTCAACACGTGGATTTTTTAAAGAATATTTTACAACACGTGGATTTTTTAAAGAATATTTTTCAACACGTGGATTTTTTAAAGAATATTTTTCAACACGTAGATTTTTTTAAAGAATATTTTTCAACACGTGGATTTTTTTAAAGAATATTTTTCAACACGTGGATTTTTTAAAGAATATTTTTCAACACGTGGATTTTTTAAAGAATATTTTTCAACACGTGGATTTTTTAAAGAATATTTTTCAACACGTGGATTTTTTAAAGGATATTTTTCAAAACGTGGATTTTTTAAAGGATATTTTTCAACACGTGGATTTTTTTAAAGAATATTTTTCAACACGTGGATTTTTTAAAGAATATTTTTCAACACGTGGATTTTTTTAAAGAATATTTTCCAACACGTGGATTTTTTAAACAATATTTTCCAACATGTGGATTTTTTAAAGAATATTTTTCAACACGTGGATTTTTTTAAAGAATATTTTTCAACAAGTTGAATTTTTTTTTAAAGAATATTTTCCAACACGTGGATTTTTTAAACAATATTTTCCAACACGTGGATTTTTTAAAGAATATTTTTCAACACGTGGATTTTTTAAAGAATATTTTTCAACACGTGGATTTTTTAAAGAATATTTTTCAACACGTGGATTTTTTAAAACAATATTTTTCAACACGTGGATTTTTTAAACAATATTTTTCAACACGTGGATTTTTTAAACAATATTTTTCAACACGTGGATTTTTTAAACAATATTTTTCAACACGTGGATTTTTTAAACAATATTTTTCAACACGTGGATTTTTTAAACAATATTTTTCAACACGTGGATTTTTTAAACAATATTTTTCAACACGTGGATTTTTTAAACAATATTTTTCAACACGTGGATTTTTTAAACAATATTTTTCAACACGTGGATTTTTTAAACAATATTTTTCAACACGTGGATTTTTTAAACAATATTTTTCAACACGTGGATTTCTATAATATTTTTTTTACTTTGATTTTTCAAAGAATATTTTTTTACATCGATTTTTTAAAAAATATTTTTTCAATACTTTGATTTAAAAACAAAATTTTCCAATACTTTGATTTTTAAAAAATATTTTTTCAATACTTTGACTAAAAAAATATTTTTTCAATACTTTGACTAAAAAAATATTCTTTCAATACTTGATTTAAAAAAAGAATATTTTTAAATGCTTTGATTTTTTAAAAAAGTATTTTTTCAATACTTTGATTTAAAAAAATATTTTTCTCAATACTTCGATTTGAAAAAAAAATATTTTTCAATACTTTGATTTAAAAAAAAATATTTTTTCAATACTTTGATTTAAAAAAAAAAATATTTTTTTCAATACTTTGATTTGAAAAAAAAAATATTTTTCAATACTTTGATTTAAAAAAAAAATATTTTTTTAATACTTTGATGTTTAAAAAAAAAATATTTAAAAAAATATTTTTTAATACGTTTTTTAAAAAATTTTTAATACGTCGATTTTTTAACGATTTTTATTTTATTTTTTTCAGTACTTAGATTGAAAAAAAATATTTTTTCCGTAGTTTGATTTTTTAAAGAGAATATTTTCAATCTCTTTGCAAAAAAGAAAACACTTTTTCATTCTGCATTACATTACATTCCTTTTACATTACTAACTTCTACTTTTGCTTCTCTTCTTATTTTTCTTCCAGACAAAATTGTGATACCCGAAAAAATTGCCATACGCCTCATCAATTCATCTGAAGTTACCGCCGAACAATTCTACCGACACATACTCGAACAGTATCGTATACTCAATCAACTGCAACAGCAGCGACAACAATTTCTACAAAAACAACACATACAACTACAACAAATGGCAGCTGGTAATAAATTTCAAGAGATATTTGCCACAGCGACAATAATCCAATCGAATCCCAAGGATCGCATCAATAAACCGGTGACACCAACCAATGGCACCTTTCTACTAGACCCGGCTCGCCAGCCACCAATACCTCTTGAACCTGATCGCATTCCTCTGGGTATTGAGGAACAAGAAGCTGTGGATTTACGACCCATTGAAACCCTACCCATTTTAGATACCTCACCAGTCATATATTCCGGTAAACGTAAATCACATCGCAAACATTATCAGCATCATCGACGTAATCAACGAAATCATCAGAAAAAAGAAATGCTCGAAGAAGCTCCCCTGGGTGGTGGTGAGGTGGTAATGCCAGAAGTGGAAAAAGTAACCGAGGAGAAATACAAAGAAGCTGCCCTCAATCCACCCACATCGATTGTGCAGGAGCCTGTCTATACCTCCATACCAATACCGTTGATTTTAAATTCCAAAGAAGACAAGAGACCCTATCACACGCATGGCCACAATCACGGCCATGTGGAGAAGCGAACCAAGGCATTGGCGAGAAAACGCATAACAGCACCATCGGTTTCCGGTTATGAAACAAAATCCTACTTAAATCCATTTCTAAATGGGGAATTGATATTTGAAAAGTAAAGTTTGGTCAGGCAGAGTGAAGGAGAAGCAGGAAGGAGAAACCACAAAACAAACTAACGAAAATGTAACAGAAAAACCAGCCAAATTAGTAGTTTTTAGAAAATACAAAAAAAAAAAAACAACAACAACATAACAAAAAACACAACAAGGGAAAATGGGATTGAAATATGGATTTGATAAGAGAAAAAAAAAACGTTGAATTGAGGGCAAAAGCAAACAAGAAAACTATTTAAGAACTGGAACATAATAATTGATCAAATACATTTCACCAAAACAGAAAAAGAAAGCAAACAAAAAACAACTCAACTCCGACCTTAATGATGAAACGAAACACATGGAACTTAGGAAACAACAACAAAAAGCCATATCACTCACACCAATCCAAATACGAAGCAAAAACACACCTTATTAACTTACAACCACTCACACACACACAAACATACATATATTTGTAATACAAAGAAATAAAAAACCCCGGAACCATAACCGGAACAAGAAATTAAATCAAATACCAACAACAAATAAAGGTCCTAAAACGGAAAATTATTGAACTTTTATAGGTCGTTGGAAAAATGTGGACATTTTTTATAGAGAGGTCTTTTCTATAGAAAAAGTTATATTCTTGGATAACATTTTCTACAGAGAAAATGATTTCGGATAATATGTTCTATAGTGAAAATGTTTTTGGGATAACATTGTCTATAGCAAAAATGATCTCGGATAACATTCTCTATAGAGAAAATGTTTTCGGATAATATGTTCTATAGGGGAAATGTTCCCGCATAGTATTTACTATATAGAAACTATTCTTGGATAGAGAAAATGTTCTCGGATAATATTTTCTATGGATAAGACATTATCCGATAATATTTTCTATAGTGAAAATGTTCTCGGACAATATTTTCTATAGATAAATGTTTTCTTATTGAAAATTTTCTCGAATAATATTATCTCTAGAGAAAATGCTCTCGGATAACATTCTCTATACAGAAAATGTTCTCGGGTAATATTTTCTATAGAAAAAATGTTTTCGGATAATATGTTCTATAGAGAAAATTTTCGCGCATAGTATTTACTATATAGAAACTATCATTGGATAGAGAAAATGTTCTCG
Source organism: Musca autumnalis (assembly GCF_047663935.1). NCBI lineage: Eukaryota > Metazoa > Arthropoda > Insecta > Diptera > Muscidae > Musca > Musca autumnalis. Next base: position 131,270,306 of record NW_027411866.1, on the reverse strand, counting down.
GATAATATTTTCTATGAATAAAAAATTTTCCTATAATATTTTCTATAGAGAAAATGTTTTCGGATTATATTTTCTTTAGTGAAAATGTTCTCAGATAATATTTTTTCTTATAGAAAATTTTCTCGAATAATATTATCTCTTGAGAAAATGCTCCCGGATAACATTCTCTATACAGAAAATGTTCTCGGATAATATTTTCTATAGAGAAAATGTTTTCGGATAATATGCTATATAGAGAAAATGTTCCCGAATAGCATTTACTATATAGAAACTATTCTTGGATAGAAAAAATGTTCTCGGATAATATTTTCTATGGGTAACAAATTATCCGATAATATTTTCTATAGAGAAAATATTATCGGATAATATTTTCTATAGAGAAAATGTTCTCGGATAATATGTTTTCTTATAGAAAATGTTCTCGGATAATGTTGTCTCTGGAGAAAATGCTCTCGGATAACATTCTCTATACAGAAAATATTCTCGGATATTATTTTCTATAGAGAAAATGATCTCGGATAACATTTTCTATAGCGAAAATGATCTCGGATAACATTTGGATAAAATTCCCTATAAAGAAAATATGCTCGAATAATATTCTCTATAAAGAAAATGTTTTCGGATAACATTTCTATAGAGAAAATGTTCTCCGATGACATTTCCTATAGAGAAAATGTTCTCGGATAATATTTTCTGTTCAAGGATAACACTTTCTGTAGAGAAAATGTTCTCGGATAACAATATTAGAACATTTTCTATAGAAAAAGTGTTCACGGATAACATTTTCTATACAGCAATTTTTTTCCGATAACATTTTCAGAAAATATTCTCGGATAGCATTTTCAATTGAAAAATAATATCGCATGTCATTTTCTGCAGAAAAATGTTTTCAGATAACATATTCTACAAAAAAATGTTTTCGGATCACACTTTCCATAAAAAAGATTGTCGGCTAAAATTTTCTGTAGTAAAAATATTCCATAGAGTAAATGTTCTCGGTTAGCAACTGCTGTAGGCAAAATATTTGCAGATAATATGATATATAGATAAAACTTTTACGGATTACATTTTCTGTAGAAAAACGTTCTCTGATAAAATTTTCTATAGAAAAAATGCTCTCGGATAAAATTTTCTATGGGGTATATGTCCTCGGTTAACGTTTTCTGCACTGAAAATATTGTCAGGTGACATTATCTATGGAGAAAATATTCTCGAATAACGCTTTCTCTATAGAACATGTTCTCTGATAACATTTTCTATAGAGAACATATTATCGGAAAATATTTTCTATAGAGAAAATATTTTGGGATAACATTTTCTATATCGAATATGTTCTCGGATAATATTTTCTGTAGAAAAATGTTATCGCATAACATTTTCTATAGAGAAAATATTCAAGGGTAATATTTTCTATAGAGAAATGATTTCAGGTAACAGTTTCCATAGAGAAATTGTTCTCGGATAATATTCTCTATACAGAAAATGTTTTCGGATAATATTTTCTATAGAGAAAGTGTTCTCTGATAATGTTTTCTTAGAGAAAATGTTCTCGGATAATGTTGTCTCTAGAGAAAATGCTCTCGGATAATATTTTCTATAGCGAAAATGATCTGGAATAACATTCGGATCAAATTCCCTATAAAGAAAATATGCTCGGATAATATTCTCTATAAAGAAAATGTTTTCGGATAACATGTCTATGGAGAAAATGTTCTCCGATGACATTTCCTATAGAGAAAATGTTCTCGGATAACATTTTCCGTTCAAGGATAACACATTCTAGAGAGAAAATATTCTCGGATAACAATATTAGAACATTTTCTATAGAAAAAATGTTTTCGGATAACATTTTCCGTAGAGAAAATATTCAGAGATAATATTTTCTATAGAAAAATGATTTCAGATAACATTTTCCATAGAGAAATTGTTCTCGGATAATATTTTTTATAGAGAAAATTTCTCCGGATTACATTTTCTATAGAGAAAATATTCTCGTATGATATTTTTCTATAGAGAAAACGTTTTCTGATAATATTTTCTATAGAGAACATATTCAGGGATAATATTTTCTATAGAGAAATTATTTCAGATAACATTTTCCATAGTGAAAATGTTCTCGGATAATATTTTCTATAGAGAAAATGTTTTCGGATAACATTTTCTATAGCGAATATGTTCTCGGATAATATTTTCTATAGAGAAAATATTCTCAGATAACATTTTTTATAGAGAAAATGTTCTCGGATAATATTTTCTGTAGAAAAATGTTTTCGGATAACATTTTCTATAGCGAAAATATTCAGGGATACTATTATCTACAGAGAAATGATTTCAGATAACATTTTCCATAGAGAAATAGTTCTCGGATACAATTCTCTATACAGAAAATGTTCTCGGATAATATTTTCTATAGAGAAAATGTTCTCGGATAACATTTTCTAAGAGCAAATGCTCTCGGATAATATTTTCTATGGAGTATTTGTTCTCGTATAACATTTTTCCCACAGATAATGGTATCCGACATTATCTATGGAGAAAATGTTCTTGGATAACATTTTTATAGAGAAAATGTCCTCGGATAATATTTTCTTTGGAAAAAATGGTCTTGGATAACAAATTCTACAGAGAATATGCTCTCGGATAACGTTTTCTATATAGAACATGTTCTCGGATAAAATTTTCTATAGAGAAAATGTTTTCGGATAACATTTTATACATCGATTAACATTTTCTATAGGGAACATGTTCTCGGGTAACATTTTCTATAGCGAAAATGATCTCGGATAACATTCGGATCAAATTCCCTATAAAGAAAATATGCTCGGATAATATTCTCTATAAAAAAATGTTTTCGGATAACATTTCTATGGAGAAAATGTTCTCGGATAACAATATTAGAACATTTTCTATAGAAAAAATGTTTTCGGATAACATTTTCTATAGAGAAAATATTCAGGGACAATATTTTCTATAGAAAAATGATTTCAGATAACATTTTCCATAGAGAAATTGTTCTCGGATAATATTTTTTATATAGAAAATTTCTCCGGATTACATTTTTACATTTTCAGAAAATGTTCTCGGATAATATTTTCTATAGAGAAAATGAAGCATTGTGGCGTTTTTGTATTGGGATAGCGTTTGCAATTTTGTTTTTTCAAAATAGTCTTGGCGAACAATGCCAAATCTTTTCCACTAATAAAATAGTTGTTTTAAAATATTAAAACAACAACAATGGGATTAAGCCAGACTATTTTGAAAAAACAAAATTAAAAAATATAGAGAAAATGTTCTCGTATAAAATTTTCTATAGAGAAAATGTTCTCGGATAGATTTTCTATAGAAAAAATGATTTCGAGTGACATTTTCTTTAGAGAAAATGTTCTCGGATAAAAATTTCTATAGAGCAAATGCTATCGGATAATATTTTCTATGCAGTATATGTTCTCGGATAACATATTTCACACAGATAATGTTGTCGGATACCATTATCTATGGAGAAAATGTTCTTGGATAACATTTGCTATAGAGAAAATGTCCTCGGATAATACTTTCTTTGGAGAAAATGGTCTTGGATAACAAATTCTACAGAGAATATGTTCTCGGATAACGTTTTCTATAGAGAAAATGTTCTCGGATAACATTTTCTATAGAGCAAATTTTCTCGGATAACATTTTATACAAAGAATATGGCATCGATTAACATTTTCTATAGGGAACATGTTCTCGGGTAACATTTTCTATAGATAAATGTTTTCGGATAATATTTGCTGTAGAGGAATGTTTTCGGATTACATTTTCTGTACAGAAAATGTTCGAAAATAGTCAAAAATGTTTGTGGCTAACATTTTCAATAGATAAAATGTTTTCGGATAAAATTTTCAATGTAGAAAATATTCTCGTATAACATTTTGTTCTCGGCTACATTTTTATAGGGAACATTTTCTAATAAAAACTTTTCTCTTGTCCTTCCAATACCTTTAAAAGATTCAATATGTTTTCCTATTTCCATTTAAAAAAACGATAAAAACCCAACAAAAGTAAAAAAAAGAAATTACTATTATAGAAAATCTATTGTATACCACAGAAATTTTAGAGATTTATATACATACAGATATATACATACCTATATAACAAAAACAAAACCAAACCTTAGTCCAAACCCATTTATCAAATAGCCTCTCACATGCCATACACCAAAGACACCCTCACAAAATTTTCCCACCTATGCCGCCAAATGCCATACACGTTACTCTTTACATGTCACACACACTCACACAAACTCAAATCTCAGCAAAACATTCGTTTAGGCAAACTTTTTTGAATAGAATCTTCACCAATCTTCACCAATACGATGCATTAGACTATTGCTAGACTCACATTCTCTTTGAGACACCTATATCGCCACACTTCTTCTCTCTGTTGGATGTACATATGTATGTGGTTCAATGTCGTTCAAAGAAAATATTAAGCAAATATACATACATAAGGGAACATTGTTTTATTGTCAAGAAAAAAATTATAGCAAAAATACACATTACAAACCGCCTTACTAACCCATTATTTTTACAACAATTTCTCGAAATAAGTGTTTTTTTTGCCATAAAATAATTATTTTAGTGTTAAAAAAACCAATTATTTCGCAGGACATATCCTTCTTAAAATATTGACTTAGTAAGGGGTTTTGTAACGAGCATTTTGTGCTGTTTATGTCGAGTTTTGCCATATCGTTTATCAAATTTTAAAGCGAAAATATCTTGAGTCTGCGTCAGAATCAGAAGTATATAACTTTATAATTTGTCTGGAAAATTTGTTGGCATCTGGAATAAATGAACGTGTATAACCCATACTCCCCTTATAAAAATTAAGATTTTTGCCAAACAGGCTACTAAATTTGTAAATGGTTATAAATATCATATTTACCCTTATTTGCGTCTTATTCACTCTTTCGTGTTACTGCGTAAATATTGTTTTGCCTAACAGAATGCTAAGTGCATTTTGTAATAATTTTTAAAATTTATTGTTATTGCTAAAAAAAAAACCTGATATATTATTTACCTGTTTTTGTTCAGCCCAATGGCCATTAATAGACTAAATTTCTAAAGATCTCTTCGTATAGAATAGTTCTTTAGAGGTCAGCTACAGGTGAAAGATCTTAGACGGGCTCCCTTACAAAGAGACTTTGGGCCTGTCTTCGATTTGACTGTCTTTTGTAGGTAGAAGATCTTATGAGGGTCTCTAATAAATAAGAGGATTTCAAACTATCATCTTCTTAGGGTCTTCTATATTTGGAGAACTTCAGGGGTATCCTATACAGAAGACTTTTTAACGTTCTTCTGGAGACAAAGGACATTTCTGAAATCAAGTTAACTTAAAAAAATACATATACATACACACCTTCGAACTGCATTCTATACACAAAAGGAGACGTCCTTCTGAATTTCCGACGACCTTTTATTGATGTAAGTCTTTTGCCGCTAATTAAAGATAGAAGTCTTTCTAAAGCTGGGTACACATTGTCAATTTTGAATGTGGATATTTCGCAGTTATCGATAACTGTCCAACCGTCCAGCAACCACAAAACATTTTGCGGTTGCATGATGAATGACAAAAATGAACGGCCACACTAGCAAGCACCAACAAAGCAGTCATTCAAAACTGGCAATGTGTACTCAGCTTAAGACCTTCCATTGAGAAAAGGTATTCAAACTATGTTCCGGCGACGAATTTCTATTAATAGCTGACTTTCGGATGGGCTTTAACAGATCGAAGACTTCCAGGCGGTCCTCTTTAGATTGAAGTATTATATAGGGGGAATATCTGAATGTGCTTTGTGAGAAGTTATCCTAGAACGTGTTCCCACTACATTTTCTATAGTGCAACTAGGTTCTAGGATAACATTTCCTATAGAAAAAATATTCGATTGAGAAAATGTTCTTGGATGCAATTTTCTATAGAGAAAATGTTCTCAGATAATATTTTCTATGCAGAAAATGTTTTGAGAAAATATCTTCCATTGGGAAAATGTTCTCGGATAACATTTTCTATAGAGAAAACGCTCTCTCATAGCATTTTCTATAGCTAAAATGAACTCGGTTAACTTTTCCGATAGAGAAAATGTTTTCGGATAACACTCTCAATAGAGAACATTTCCTCCAACAATATTTTCTGTAGAGAAAATGTTCTCCGATATCATTTTCTATAGAAAAATGTTTTCGGATAACATTTTCTATGGATAAATGTTTTCGGATAATATTTTCTATAGGAAAAATGTTTTCGGATAACATCTTTGTGTTTATTTCAGCTTTAGTCCATATTTTGTTGTAATTCAATTGTTTGAATAACAACAAAATATTTTAAAGTGGATATGAAATTGATTAGTTGCGGGCGAAGGGTAGGGAATACTTTTCGGATAACATTTTCTGTAAAGAAAATATTGTTGGATAATATTTTCTATAGAGAAAATATTTTCGGACAAACTTTTCGATAATATTTTCTATAGCGGAAACTTTTTCGGATAATATTTTCTATAGAGAAAATGTGTTCGGATAAAATTTTCGATAGAGAAAATGTACTTGGATAACGCTATCTATACAGAAAACATTCTCGAATAATATTTTCTATACAGAACATATTAATTTTCTACACAGAACATGTTCTATGATAACATTTGCTATAGAGAAAATATCCTAGGATAAAATTTTCCATAACGAAAACACTTTCAGATAACATTTTCTATAGAGAAAATGTTCTCGGATAATATTTTCTATTGAGAAAGTACTCTCAGATAATATTAATTTACTCGGATAACAAAATGTGCTCGGACAATACTTTCTACAAAGAAAATGATCTCGGATAATATTTTCTATAGAGAAAATGTCCTCGAAAAACATTTTCCATAACCAAATACATTCAGATGGCATTTTCTATAGAGAAAATGTTCTCAGATAACATTTTCTATAGGGGCAATGTGCTTGGATAACATTTTCTATAGAAAAGATGTTCTCGGATATAAGATTACATAGAGAAAATGATCTCGTGTAACCTTATCTATGGAGATAATGTTATCGGATAAAATTTTCTATAAAGAAACTTGCTCGGGTAACATTTTCTATAAGGAAAATATTCTCAGATAACATTTTCTATAGAGAAAATGTTCATGAATAAAATTTTACGCAGAAAAAAATGTTTTCGGATAGCAATTTCTATACGGAATTTATTTTCTATATCCAAAATGTTTTCGGATATTATTTCCTATAGAGAAAATGTTCTCGGATAATATTTTCTACAGAGAAAATATTCTCGGATGATATTTTCTATAGAGAATTTTTTTCGGATAGCATTTTCTATACGGATAATATTTTCTATGGGGAAACTGTTTTCGGATAACATTTTCTATAATCAAACTGTAGTTGGATATACAGAGAACATTCCTTTTCTACAGAGAAAATGTTCTCGATATTATTTCCAATAGAGAAATCGGATAATATTTTCTGTAAAGAAACAATTTCTGTAAAGAAAAAATTCTCGGATAATATTTTCCATACAGAAAATATTAATTTTCTATACAGAAAATATTCATTTTCTACACAAAACATATTCTAGGATAACATTTTGTATAGAGAAAATGTTCTTGAATAAAATTTTACCTAGAAAAAAATTATCGGATAGCAATTTCTATAGAGAACATATTATAAGATTTTATTTTCTATAGAGAAAATGATTTCGGGTAATATTTCCTATAGCGAAAATGTTTTCAGATAACATTTCCTATAGCGAAAATGTTTTCGGATACTATTTCCAACAGAGAAAATATTCTCAGATAATATTTTCTATAGAGAAATTATTTCGGATAACATTTTCTTTACAGAAAACAATAGTTTTTGTAAAAAAATGCTTTTGGATAAATCTTCTACAGAGAAAACGTAAATGGATAATATTTTTAATAGCCAAAATGTTCTCGGATAATATTTAATATAAAGAATTTGTTCACTGATAACATATTCTATAGAATACAATTCTCTCGGATATCATTTACTATAGAGAAAAAAATGTTCTATGTTGTTTTTCAAAATAGTCAGGTTTAATCTCAAATGTTCTCAAATAAAAGTAAATAAAATATTCTCGAATAACAATTTCTATAAAAGAATGTTACCGAAAAAAAATTTCTATATAAAAAAATCATTTTTTTAGGAAAACTTTATCGTTGTCTATAGAGAACATGTTTTCGGACAACAGTTTCTATAGAGAAAATACATTTTCTATGGAAAAATGTTCTTGGATAACATTTTCAATAGAGGAATTGTTCATTTTTTTAGAGTTTTTTTCTGGGATAACATTTTCTATAGAGAAAATTGTCTCGGATAATATATTCTATAGATAAAATTTTGTTGGATAATATTTTCTATAGAGAAACTGTTCTCCGGTAACATTTTCTATAGCGAAAATTATCTCGTATAATTTTTTTTTATAGATACAATTTTTTTGGATAACCTTTTCTATAGAGAAAATGTTCTCGGATAATATTTTCAATAGAGGTAATGTTTTCGGATAATATTTTTTGTACAGAATTTTTTTCTTCGGTAACATTTTCTATAGAGAAAATGATTTCGGATAGTATTTTCTATTGATAAAATTTTCTTAGAGAAAATGTTCTCGGATATTCTTTGCTACAGAGAAAATGTTTTTGGATACTGTTTTCTATAGAGAAAATTGTTTCGGATAACATTAAAATATGATCGAATAAAATTTTCTATACAAAAAAAATCATTTTTTCAGGAAAACTTTATCGTTCTCTATAGAGAAAAAACTTTCTGTAGAGAAAATACATTTTATATGGAAAAATGTTCTCATTTTCAATAGAGGAAATGTTCACGGATAATATTTTTTGTAGAGATTTTTTTCTGGGATAACATTTTCTATAGAGAAAATGATCTCGGATAATATATTCTATAGATAAAATTTTCTTGGATAATATTTTCTATAGAAAATATGTTCTCCGGTAACATTTTCTATAGCGACAATTATCTCGTATAATATTTTTTATAGATAAAATTTTTTGGATAACATTTTCTATAGATAAAATATTCTCGGATTATATTTTCAATAGAGGAAATGTTCTCGGATAATACTTTTTTACATAATTTTTTTTCTCGGATAACCTTTCCTATAGAGGAAATGATCTCGTATAGTATTTTCCATTGATAAAATTTTCTTAGAGAAAATGTTCTCGGATATTATTTGCTACAGAGAAAATGTTTTTGGATAGTGTTTTCTATAGAGAAAACTTTGTCGGATAACATTAAAATATGATTGAATAAAATTTTTTTGATAGAGAAAGTGTTATCGGATAACATTTTCTATGGGGAAAATGTTTCTATAGAGAAAATGTTCTCGGATAATATTTTCAATAGACATAATGTTCTTGGATACTGTTTCCCATAGAGCAAATATTCTCGGATTACATATTCTATATAGAAAATGGTCTAGGATAATATTAAAATACATTCTTTATAGAGAATGTGATATCGGATAACACTTTCTATGGAGAAAATGTTTTCGGATAACATTGTCCATACAGAAAATTATCTCGGATAAAATAGATAAAATCTTCTTGGATAAAATTTTCTATGGGGAAAATGTTCTCGGATAACATTTTTTTATAGAGAAAATATTCTTGGAAACTGTTTTCTATAGAGAAAATTTTCTCGAATACTATAGAACATGTTCTTTGATAACATTTCCTATAGAAGAAATGTTTTTGGAAAAGATTTGCTAAAGAGAAAATATTGTCGGATAGCATTTCTAAAGAGAAGATTTTGTCGCATGCCATTTTCTAAAGAGAAAATGTTTTTTATAGAGAATATTTTTCGGTATAGCAAATGTTCTCGGGCAATATTTTTCTATAGAAATTGTTCTGGGATAACGTTTTCTATAAACCAAATGTCCACGAATAACATTTGTTATTAAGAAAATCTTCTTGGATAAAATTTTCTATAGAGAAAATATTATCTGATAAGATTTTTTATAGGGAAAATGTCTTCGTTTAAGACTTTTTATAGAAAGAAATGTTATCGTATAACGTTTCTATAAAGAAAATGTTCTCGGTTGACATTTTCTATAGTAAAATGTTCTTTCCATAGAGAAAATGTGCACGGATAATATTTTCCATATGTATCTCTACATACCGCTCATTTACACATAAATCGAAAAATCATTTTTCGAGTTAATAATGTCTATTTTTCCTGTACATTCTACACGGTGCGCCTTAACTTATTTTAAATGGAAGGTGCTTACACCTGGGTAGTTTTTGCAGATTCTGAAACTACAATGGTCATTAATGAGAAATATCAAGAAACAAAAAAATCGCCGGAGGGATTTTCAAATAAATCGCGATTTAAGTTCACATTTTTAGGGGTTCTTTAGGTTTTCACGATTATGTTTGGAAACCGCGAGTCCTATGTAAATGTGCCTTAAGAAAGTGCTTAGCTGTAAAAATTCTCCACAAGATTGACCTTTATGATATTTTCGTAGGATTTACTGTTTTTGAGATATAGAAGTTCAAATTGAGACAATGTCAGTGCATTGTATCGCCTCCTTATAAAACAATGTCATTACTGCAATTTCCCAAATTAAACGTATATATCTTTAAAATGATACAACCTAGGAAAAAATAAATCATCCAACCTTGTAGAGAATTTTCACAGCTTCAACATTTTCTTTAGTCCCATTATGATATGACTTTCGGTTTCCAAGCAAAATCTTGAAGACTTAAGATAAAAACCTAAAAATTTGAACTCAACCTCAAACATTTTAAAACCTAATTAAAAACCTAAAGGGCAGTCAGTGAAAACCTAAAGAACCCCTAAAAATGTGAACTTAAATCGCGATTTATTTGAAAATCCCTCGGGCGATTTTTGTTCATGATATTTCTCATTTTTGAGCATTGTAGTTTCAGAATCTGCAAAAACTACCCAGATGTAAGCACCTTCCACTTAAGTTTGTTTAAGGCACACCGTGTCTACGTCATTATTGTATCAGGAAGACGTTTTGAGAGTTCAATGGTTTAAAGCCCATTTACTTGAAGTTTGACCAAAATCAAGAAACAAATATTTGAGCCTTTTTTACTAATCTCTGGTTAACTCTAGGCAAACGATAGATTATGCAGCTTATTTTTTATTTAAGAAGTTTTTAAGTTAAAATTCAATAGCCAACTAACTTAAAATGCATTGTTTGCAAAATTGATTTTTTTGAGTTATGACACTCTTTAAGTAAATGAATTGTATATTCAGTATTTCTCGCCAAAGTGTATTAGTCATTGTAACTTTACAAATTAACTAAACTTTTACGACTCCCTATGAATACTTTACAGAATCTGATTCCAGATATTTCTAAAATTCAACCAAAACCTTTTTCAAATATTTGTGTATTTTTTTTTTTTTTTTTTTTTTTTGAACGACAATTTGAACTACAAACATTGTTTTTTATCTCTAAGAAATTATCACACATTTTTATAACCTATGTATATCAAAAGCAACAACAACAAACCAACTACACCCACATATAAACCTATCAAATTATCAACAACCACAACAAAAAAGAAAGAATATATGTATAACCCCCAAAACTTGAAAACTATATTAACTACAGAAAAATCTAATCACCAATTAATTGATCACCGCATATATTTCTTGATAAATGGGTCTTTAAGTGCAAAACCTAAAAACCAACAACAATAAATATAAGAAACCGTTAAAAAGAAAACTCCACAAGAAAAAGAGGAAAGAAAACGTCAATGTATAACCAAACCCCCCATGCCTAACCTAACCATTACACCAATAGCATACACCAATGAAATAATTGAAATAGAGAAGAATTGAAAATGAGGACGGATATGAGAATATGTAAACCATGATACTAAAAACAAAAACAAAAACAATGCAAAAAAATCCTAAATAATAACCATACAATAAATTGGCCTATAATACAAAAACAAAAAAAAAACTTTATATAAATGTGAAAATCGAATACAATACAATATAGTGAAACTACAACAAAGAAAGAAAAGAAAAAACCAAAAAAAAAAAAAACATAAATCCAAACGGCAACTTCTGAATGTATCAATATTTATTCAACTATAGTGTACCTAAATGTCATAAAAAGAAAACAAAGAAAAGAAAATGAAGGAAAGAAATAAATTACTTTAAGGATCGCAATCGATGATAAATGGAAGAATATGAGATGGGGAAGAGGATCAATGATCATTTGAAATAAAGAAAACATTCTTAAAAAGAAAACAAAAAACACAGAAATTTTATTTTATTGGAGGTTTATTTGGGGTGAGTAAATGTACCAGAAAAAACATAGAGGCTAAATTCAAGAACCTGCGTCTATAAAATATAAAAAATAAAATACAAAAAATAAAATATAAAATATTAAACATAACATATAATATATTAAATATAAAATTTGAAATACAAAATATAAAATATATAATAATAAAGAAAAAAATCGAACATTGGTGGCGTCGTTTTTATTGGGATAGCTAATACAATTTTGTTTTTTTTTTTTCAAAATAGTCTGACTACTAAATTTAGTACCATTTAGTACTGTTTGTACACATAAGTACGAATTTCCAAAACTATATCAATCCTACACTTCAACAGTAATCTCAATTACGATCCCGGCTCTATCAGTTCACCCAAATTCCTATTGTACCAAATTTTGTACCATTTAGTACTTTTCGTACACATAAGTACGAATTTCCAAAACTACCTCCATATCTCAATCCTACGTTCCTACAGTTATCCTAATTACAAATTTCAGGATTCCAACTCTATCCGTTAGCCCAAATGCAATTGTACCAAATTTAGTAACATTCCGTACTTTCCGTACAAATGAGTACACATTTCCAAAACCATCAACCCAACATCTCAACCTTGATTCTTATTCCAAATTTCAAGCTTTTAGCTCTATCCGTTTAGATAATATCATTTTAGTTCTTTTCGTACACTTGCAGTTCGAATTTTTGAAAACCGTTCAGTACGTTTATCCTATATCCCTCTTACTTACTTACTTTGCTGGCCTTTTACAGAACATTTGTTTCATAAGCCGAATTAAGAAAAAATCTCCAATCCTCTCTGTTTGCTGCTGTATTTTCCCAATCTGGGATATGTAGCTTACTGATATCACGTTTCACATGTTCGCTCCAACGAAGCTTTGGCCTTCCAGATCCGCGAGAACCTCCATGCGGCCCGTATTTATACGCCTTTTTAGCGGGTTCATCATCACTCATACTTATAACATGGCCTAGCCATAGCAATCGTTGTATCTCGATTTGTACAACTGCATTGATGTCATTGTATAGTTGGTACAGCTCGTTGTTCATACGACGCCGATATTCGCCATCAACACAGAATTCGAATAATTTTTCTCTCGAACACTCCAAGCACTGCCTTATCTGCTCGCGCAAGTACCCATGCTTCGGAACCATACATTAGCACGGGTAGTATCAGTGTTTTGTAAAGTGTTACTTTTGTTTGACGAGATGTGGCTTTATTCCTAAACTGCTTACTCAGCCCAAAGTAACATCTGTTAGCCAACACTATTCTTCTTCGTATTTCACAACTGATGTTATTTGTTGTGTTTGTGGCGGTGCCGAGGTAGACGAAGTCCTTTACTACCTCAAAATTGTAGGTACCAACATTCACAAATGGTGCGGGGTTTGTGGAAATATTACGTGTCGATACCATCAACTTGGTTTTTTCCCCGTTTACAGCCAGACCAACTTTAGCAGATTCTCTTTCGACTTTTGCAAAGGTGTCTGTTACTTCCTTTACCGATCGACCCATGATGTCAATGACGTCGGCATAAGCCAGTAACATATGGCTGTTCGTGTATATCGTTCCATTTCTTTTGACCTTCGCGTCTCGTATGACCTTTTCCAGCAGGATGTTAAATAGATCACACGACAGGCCGTCTCCTTGTCTGAAACCTCTTTTGGTAATAAACTCTTCGGAGAGGTTCTTTCCTATTTTAACTGAGGATCTCGTCTCAGTTAGTATCATTCTACAAAGCCGAATGAGCTTTGCAGGAATACCAAAATCAGACATGGCTTGGAACACCTTTGAACGTATAGGGCTGTCGAATGCTGCTTTATAATCGACGAAAAGATGAAAAATCTCGATCTGCATTTCTTGGGTCTTTTTCAGGATTTGTCTCAAGGTAAATATCTGGTCAATTGTGGATTTGCCAGGTCTAAAGCCGCACTGATAGGGTCCAATAATTTCATTGACCATAACCTTTAGTCTCTCACACAATATGCCAGATACTATCTTATAATTGGAGCACACAGTCTTATCACCCTTCATGTGGACTGGACATAGGATGCTCACGTTCCAATCGTCGGGTACGCGTTCTTCCTGTCAGATGGTGCTAACTAGCTGATGCATACACTTTATCAGCGTGTCGCCTCCGGTTTTGAACAGCTCGGCTGGTAGGCCATCTGCTCCTGCCGCCTTATTATTCTTTAGCCGGTTTATTGCTGTCCTTACCTCATCTTGGCTGGGTGGTATACATTCAATACCATCTTCTGGGATTGGATCTGTGGTATCTTCGCCGTCTTCACTGCTATCGGATACCAACAGTTTGGAAAAATGTTCTTTCCATATCCTGAGCACACTATCTGTATCAGTTACCAGATTACCTTGCTGGTCTCTACAGGAGGAGGTGCCTGTACCAAAGCCATCAGTTTGATGCTTCACTCTTTGGTAGAATTTTCGGACTTTATTCTGGCTCCTGTCCTGATCATACCATGGATTCCTTGGTTGAGGTCTTTGGTATCCAAGTATGGATTTTGCGGCTGTTTGCATGGAATGGGCAGTGCTTTGCCATTGCGCTGATATGTTATCGGGATGAGGTGTGCTTTGATTAAGCAATTGGGCTAGTTAAGTGGAATACGCTGTGGCTGTCTGTTGTGATTGCAGCTTACCGATGTCTAACTTTCGTGTTGTGTCTGTTCGTACTTTGTTTGCTACGTTTAACCGGCTGCGTACCTTTGCTGCAACTAGGTAGTGGTCCGAGTCGATGTTTGCTCCTCGGAACGAGTGCACGTTCAACACGCTCGATGAGTGTTTTCCATCTATCACAACGTGATCAATTTGATTTCTTGTTTTCTGATCTGGAGACAGCCAGGTGCCCTTATGAATATCGAGATGCTTAAATCTGGTACTGCTAACTACCATGTTTTTTGCCGCTGCGAAGTCTATCAGCCTCATGCCATTGTCAGATATTTCATTGTGGAGACTGAATTTTCCGACCGTTGGGCCAAAGATATTTTCCTTTCCAATTTTGGCATTAAAATCGCCTAGAATAATTTTAATGTTATGGGCAGGACAACGTTCATATGTTTCTTCTAAGCGCTCATAAAAAATGTCTTTGATCTGTTCGTCCTTGTTTTCAGTGGGAGCATGAGCGCAATAAAGCAAATTAAGAATTTTGCTTTTTATTCGAATTGTAGCAAGTCTTTCATTCACGGTTGTGAAGCTGGAGACCAGATGTTTTAACCTCCGACCAACTACAAATCCGCAACCAAACTCATGCTTTCTGTCATGGCAGCTATAATAGAGTGCGTCACCTTTAGGTGTTGTTGTGACGCCTTTCCCATTCCATCGTATTTCCTGTATGGCAGTAATGTCGGCCTTGTACTTTTCAAGTACATCTGCCAATGCGTAAACTGCACCTTCTCTATAAAGAGTGCGAACATTCCAGATGCAGATTCGCAGATCATGGTCCTTAAAACGTTTGCGGGGGTCGTCAACTTTTGAGGGATTTGTTTTTCTTTTCTTTCGTTTTTTCATAGTAGGCTGTTTTTTCTAGGGGA
Source organism: Musca autumnalis (assembly GCF_047663935.1). Lineage (NCBI taxonomy): Eukaryota > Metazoa > Arthropoda > Insecta > Diptera > Muscidae > Musca > Musca autumnalis. Next base: position 131,254,426 of record NW_027411866.1, on the reverse strand, counting down.
GGGTTACTAACCCGACGCCCAAACCCAAGTTTTTAACGTTCTTATGGGTGAACGCGCGACACATGTTAGCTCACTACATTTAACGGGCGTTAAAGGCAGTTCCCCAGGTGACACCACGGGGAGGTCAGTGTCCACTTGAGATGAAATGGGGACCAAGGTAAATCCTGGGCTTTGCCATGTTAAAGTGGTCAGGACCATTCCTTGGCATCTTGCATCCCCTACGGGTATTATATGTACAAAAATAAATAAATTTGGTACATTTTGGTGTTGGAATAGGCTAGAATTGAGATTCTGAAATTTATAATGAAGTTAACGATTGATATGTAGGGCTGAGATAAGGAGTTCGATTTGAAAAAAACAAATATAAGCGTACGAAAAGTACTAAATTTGTTACAATTTGGTATTATATGAAGGAATACAATTGGAATTTAAAGTTTGGGGTTAGGGTTGAGATATAAAGGCGGTTTTGGAAAAGCGGGCACAGGCTAGTAAAATATAAAATATGAACTATAAAATGTAAAATATAAAAATATAAAATATATAACAAATTTAATATTATAAGATATAACATATAAAATATAATAAATAAAATAAAAAATATAATAAATAACTAAATTTTTATGACCGTCTTATCACCGATGAGTATGCAAATTTTGGTTTTGCCTTAAAACGTGTTCGCCGTGATATTTCGGTAAATGCTGTTGTTAAAATGAAATTTTATCATTATTAGGCTCATTTGTTTAGAAAACAAAGTGAATGAACCCATTCTTTAATAATTTTAATGGAATTGTTTTAAACGTTTCTAAATTTATTTATAAAGCGTCATAAAGAATGTGTTATCCAACAGGTTTTTATTAATGATAAACAAATCTCGGCCAGACGTAGAATTATGGAGACATTGTTGGTACAATGTACACCTGTTCAAATATACGCCTTCATAAATATTTAATTACGTCCTTGTCTTGGATAACTGCTGTAGAGTTACAAGAAAATCTTTCTAGAATGATGAGCAATTGACAAAAATATTAGAAACTATCCGATGTAATCTTACCTACATAGTATGTGGGTATCAAGACATGAGAATTTATGCTTCACACGTTTTAAACTATGCATGCTGCCTGTGATTAGAGATGGCGATGTGACTTTTGCGATAACATAATTAATGGAGCAATGAAATTGAATTACTACAAAAAGAGTTCCATTACCATTTTCGCAAATATATACTACCTTCATCCTTTATTTATTACGAAACACCACTTGATGCTCTCGGGTCATTGCCCAGGCCTTTCTAGATAAGAACATTATAACGGCATTACAAGAACTAGCTGCGATAAAATTCAAAAAATCAAAGCTATGCCAGACCCTAAACTCCATATTAGATATAATGACTTTTTTACCACCGTGGTGCAATGGTATGCACGCCCGCCTTGCACGCAGAAGGTCGGTGGTTCGATTCCCCGGCCAGGCAACATCAAACATTTTTCAACGGTGGCAAAATACCCCTCAGTAATGTTGGTGACATTTCCTGAGTATTTCAGCCTTGTAAAACTTCTCTACAAGTGGTGTTTTTAGACACGCCGTTCGGACTCGGCAATAAACAGTATGTCCCATACCATTGAGCTACTATGAATCGTTGATATGTGGGAAGTCTCCCTTGTCCCGTTTGGGATGTTGTGGAACAATGTTTTTTTATGTTGACTTTTTTACAAACTCTTATCCCTGTTACATATTTCGATGAGCTTTTATTTAAGATTAGACAAAATCTTATTATTACATACAAGGTGATTCGATAAAAAGGATTTAAAATTTTTATTTATGAGCATTTTGGGCAATTTTATGAAGTCAATGTAAGCAGATATATAATTGAACACAAGCCCTACAACCACATTTATACAGTAGGGCGACCCAAAAAAAATGCTTTTTTGTAAGACATACCCCCTAAATTGGGTGACGTAGGGGATGGAAGATACCAAGGAACGGTCCTGGCCGGCTTTAACATGGCAAAGCCCAGGATTTGTCTTGGTACCTCTTTCAACTCAAGTGGACACTGACCTCCCCGTGGTGTCACCTGGGGAACTGCCTTGAACAACCGTTAAAGGTAGTGAGCTAACATGTGCCGCGCGTTCGCCCATAAGAACGTTAAAAACGTGGGTTTGGGCGTCGGGTTAGTAACCCTCCCCTAGAAAAAACAGCCTACTATGAAAAAACGAAAGAATAGAAAAACAAATCCCTCAAAAGTTGACGACCCCGGCAAACATTTTAAGGACCATGATCTGCGAATCTGCATCTGGAATGTTCGCACTCTTTATAGAGAAGGTGCAGTTTACGCATTGGCAGATGTACTTGAAAAGTACAAGGCCGACATTACTGCCATACAGGAAATACGATGGAATGGGAAAGGCGTCACAACAACACCTAAAGGTGACGCACTCTATTATAGCTGCCATGACACAAAGCATGAGTTTGGTTGCGGATTTGTAGTTGGTCGGAGGTTAAAACATCTGGTCTCCAGCTTCACAACCGTGAATGAAAGACTCGCTGCAATTCGATTAAAAGCTACATTCTTCAACATCAGCTTTATTTGCGCTCATGCTCCCACTGAAGACAAGGACGAACAGAACAAAGATATATTTTACGAGCGCTTAGAATAAACTTATGGCCGTTGCCCTGCCCATGACATTAAAATCATTCTAGGCGATTTTAATGCCAAAATTGGAAAGGAGAATATCGTTAGCCCAACAGTCGGGAAATTCAGTCTCCACAGTGAAACATCTGACAATGGTATGAGGCTGATAGACTTTGCAGCTGCAAAAAATCAGAGTTAAGCATCTCGATATTCATAAGGGCACCAGGCTGTCGCCAGATCAAAGAACAAGAAATCAAATTGATCACGTTGTGATAGATGGAAGACATGCATCAAGCGTGTTGGATGTACAATCGTTCCGAGGTGCAAACATAGACTCGGACCACTACCTTGTTGCAGCAAAGGTACGTACCAGATTAAACGTAGCAAAGAAAGTGCGAACAGACACAACACGTAAGTTGGACATCGGTAAGCTGCAATCACAACAAATAGCCACAGCATATTCCACTCAACTAGCCCAATTGCTTAATCAAAGCACCCCTCGTCCCGATAACATATCAGGACAATGGCAAAACATTGCCCACTCCATGTAAACAGCCGCAAAATCAGTACTTGAATACCAGAGACCTCCACCAAGGAATCCATGGTATGACCAGGAGTGTCGTGCTGCTACCGAAGAGAGAAATGCGGCATATAGGGCTACTTTACAGTCAGTAGCAACGCGTAGCACACGAGAGAGGTTTCTGGAGAAAAGGAGAGAGGAGAAGCGTCTTTTCCGCAGAAAAGAGAGAGAGAGTGAGATGGAAAAGCGGGAGTGTGAACAAATCGAGATGTACAGGAGACAGAATGAAGTCCGAAAATTCTACCAAAGAGTGACACATCAAACTGATGGCCTTGGAACTGGCACATCCTCCTGTAGAGACCAGCAAGGTAATCTGGTAACTGATACAGATAGTGTGCTAGGGATGTGGAAAGAGCATTTTTCCAAACTGCTGGTATCCAATAGTAGCGAAGCCGACGAAGATACCACAGATCCAATCCCAGAAGATGGTATTGAATGTATACCACCCGGCCAAGATGAGGTAAAGACAGCAATAAACCGGCAGAAGAATAATAAGGCAGCAGGAGCTGATGGCCTACCAGCCGAGCTGTTTAAAACCGAAGGCGACACGCTGACAATGTGTATGCATCAGCTAGTTAGCTCCATCTGGCAGGAAGAACGCGTACCCGACGATTGGAACCTGAGCATCCTATGTCCCGTCCACAAGAAAGGAGATAAGACTGTATGCTCCAACTATAGGGGCATAAGTCTTCTCCCTATCGCCTACAAGATAGTGTCAGGGATATTGTGCGAACGCCTAAAGTCCATGGTCAACGAAATAATTGGACCATACCAATGCGGCTTTAGACCTGACAAGAAGATCGAGTACCCCACGATTGGAACCTGAGTATCCTGTGCCTCGTCCATAAGAAAGGAGATAATACTGTATGCACTAACTATAGGGGCATAAGTCTACTCCCGATTGCCTACAAGATCGTGTCAGGGATATTGTGCGAACGACTAAAGCCAATGGTCAACGAGATAATTGGGCCATACCAATGCGGCTTTAGACCTGGCAAGTCTACCATTGACGAGATATTTACCCTGCGGCAAATCCTGGAGAAGACCCAAGAGATGCAGATCGACACCTAACACCTTTTTGTCGATTATAAAGCAGCCTTCGACAGCCCACTACGTTCAAAGGTATTCCAGGCTTTGTAAAATGACTTTAACTGATACGAGATCCTCCATTAAAATAGGAAAGAACCTATCCGAAGAGTTTTGTACCAAAAGAGGTTTCAAGCAAGGAGACAGCCTTTCGCGTGATCTTTTCAACATCCTGCTAGAAAAGGTTATACGAGAGGCAAACGTCAAAAGAAGTGGCACAATGTACACCAATAGCCACATGTTACTTGCTTATGCTGATGATATAGACATCATGGGACGATCAGCAAAAGAAGCAACTGATACCTTTATGAAGGTCGAAGGAGAATCTGCTAAAGTGGATCTGGCGGTAAACGGCGAAAAGACCAAGTTGATGGTGTGGACGTGCAATGCGTCCATTGAAATCGGACCATCTGTTGAAATTGGTTCCTATAATTTTGAGGTAGTAAAAGACTTTGTATACCTCAGTTGTGAAATAAAAAGATGAATTGTATTGGCCACCCGATGCTACTTTGGCTTAAGTAAGCACTTCAAAAACAAAGCCACAACTCATCAAACAAAAATAAGGCTTTACAAAACACTGATACTACCCGTGCTGATGTATGGTTCCGAAGCCTGGGTACTTGCGCAAGCAGATAAGGCAGTGCTTGGCGTGTTTGAGAGAAAAATTCTTCGAAAGATCTACGGGCCGATTTGCGTTGACGGTGAATGCTATACAACGACATCATTAAACGTATTGAGATGCAGCGATTGCGTTGGCTAGGTCATATAATAAGAATGAGCAAAGATGAACCCGCTAAAAAGGCGTATAAATTCGAGCCACATGGCAGTGCACGCAGAATTGGCAGGCCAAAGAATATATGGCGCAAACAAGTGGATGACGAGATGACAAGGCGCGGTATTCCAGAAAGCGAAGCACTAAACAGAGATAATTGGAGATCTTTTCTTAGTTCGGTCTATGGAACAAATGTTTTGTAATGGGCCAGCTAAGTAAGTAAGTATACCCCCTAAATTTTGTCTATTTGATTCAAAACTTTATATATGACATTTTATGGCGATCGATTTGCGTTAACCTGTGCCACCCGAGCGATATTTGTTTCCATAGTTATTTGTATGGGGCCTTTCAAAGTACATCCAAAAACATCCAGTGGTATGTTGGTCTTGCATAACTTTTATTGCACGGCCACAGCACTGCTGTCTTCGGCTAATGCTGATTGGTGATTCTTCTTGATGACCCACTCGAAACTCTCTGTTTCCCAAAAATTAAGGGGATTTTGGACGTATTAACTTGCTGACAAAAATATATTTGGATTGAAGCTCAAACGTGTTGCGGAGGAGGTACCTGAATGAATGCATCCGCATAGTCCATTTTGAGCGTAGATCTTATTTTGGGAGTCATCTCTGTCAATAGATAGAGCGCCGTCCAGTCATTTCAGTTGGTCCCCGTATAACATAGAGGTTTTGGACCACAATGTCAGGAAGCATAGAATTGCCCACGAAAATTATGTCCTTCTAAAACGGGAGCAAAAGGACTAGCTACGGTAAAATTGTCAGAGGATCTTTGAACAAATCCTAAACTACACTTAAAGCAAAATGTTGAAATTTAGTGGCGCATGTTCCCAAAGGAGAAGACCGATATGAACCATTTTTATTGAAGTTTATCTAAATGTGGACAAACAAGTAAAAAAAGTGTCAGTCGGCTTTGCCGACAGATATATACCCTCAGCCAATGTGAAGTGAAACTTTCACCTACGCACAGATCGAATGTATTTAAGTTCTCTTCAGAATTTTATGGCCCTTTTTGGACATTTGAACTTGCCGACAAAAGTGTGCATTAGGAATTAACTGCACTAAGACACAAATGTTGAACCTTTGTGGGGGAGGTACCCTTAGGAAGGACCAATATGGGCCATTTTAGAAGTTAAACTAAATTTTGACAAAATATTTGGAGATCCAAAGTTTAGACCAAATTGGTTGCCCCATTCAAGTGATATCGTCCTAGCATTTTAGTGACATTTTTAAATATTGGGGAAGCTGTGGACCGGTATTGCCCCATGAAACTAAGTTTGGATATAATATGACGAAGACCAAATGTTGGACCAAATCGGTTGAACAGTTCGAGAGTTATCGTGCTCTCCTATAGCCACATATGGTGACACAGGGATTTTTTACACCTTTCGAGCTGTTTTCCTAAGAAATATGGACTTGTCCCTGAAAAAACTTTTACCATCGTAATGGAGGTAGCGATTTGCATTCGCCCCTAAAGTGAACTTATCCGAAATTTTGTGTGAGAGGTACCAGAAGAGTAGACAAATATAGTGCTTATTCGAACCTGATCTATATCTGGTAGATATATTAGGATGTGCAATAGGGTTATGACTTTTTTACAACCTCATATCCCTGTATCATAGCATTATGAGTTTTGCCATAAGATTACATTAAATCTTAATTATAAGGTGATTCGGTGAAAAAACCTCACGCACAAAATGATTTTAAAATTTGAATTTATCAAAATTATGGACAATTTTTTGAAGTCACTGAAAACAGATATATAATTGAAAATAAACTTTAGAGCCACATGAGATAATTAAAATGACATAAAATTTATTTCTCACTATTTTTCTTCAATTCTGAGGATCGTAAAAATGTCGTAAACGTTTTTGTTCAAAAATATAATTTTTAACAAAAAAACAAAAAATTAAACATTTTTTCAAAGAGACTTTTTTCGCGACTTTTTTAATATTTGAATGAAATAAACGTTATTATAGTTATTAGTAGGCTTATATTTATTCATTCGTGCAAAAAAAATAATTTTTTGAAAAAAAAAATTTTTCATTTCATATATTTTTTCAAAAAAAATTTTTTTTTTTAAGTCGATTTGTGCGTGAATTTTTTTATATTTCAATGGAATTAACAATAGCATAGTGATTAATAGGCAACAGTTCATTCATTCCTGCTACAGGAAATCATTTTTGATGAAAAATGTCAAAAAGTCATAACCCTAATGTGCAAAGTATGGATTACATCGTTCACTCCCTTCAAGAGTTATGGTGCGCACAAATTTTCCGAACATTTTCGAACTTTTGTGGGGAAGGTACCGGAAGGAGTGGACCGATATAACGCATCTTCGAACTTAAACTAAGTTTGGACAAAATTTAAGAAAGCCAAATTTTGGGGTCTAAAACCATTATTTCGATGAGGAACATTTTGCCCGTATGAAAGTGTATATACCCTCGTTAGCATAAATGCTGAGGGTATAAAAATTATGAGATCCGAAGTTCGAAAAATATAGCGTGTACCTTTTTAGTGAAATTTATTGCACTTTTGAGGGGGAGGTACCGGAAGATGTGAGCCGAATCGACTGATCCGTTCGACAGTTATCGTGCGCTCCAGTCACTACACATGGTGCCGTGGGGATTTTACAGCTTTCGGGTTATTTTCTCAGGACGTATGGACTTGCCTCTGAAAAAAACTTGTACAGTCGTATAAATTGTCGGCAGCCTTAAACTGAATTTTCCCCAAATTTTGTGTTCGGGAGATACCCGAAGGAGTGGACCAAATCGGTTACAGCCTTCGAGAGTTATCGTCCGCATCATTTAAGTGAAAAATTTAGAACTATTGTAGGGGAGGTACCGGAAGTTGTGGACCGATATTGACCATCTTCGAACTTAAATTAAGTTTGAACAAAATATTACGAATGCCAAATTATGGACCGAATCGGCTTATCCGTTCGAGAGTTATCGTACACTCCACCTGGTGCAGTGGGGTTCTTTACAGCTTTTCGGCTATTTTCTCAGGAGGTATGGACTTACCCTTGAAAAAACTTGTTTCGACGTAATGGGGGCAGCGAACACAAATTACTACAACAAAAATTAAGGACTCTAATCTCCTTAATTTTTGTTGTAGTAAGCTGGCCTTAAACTGCACTTTTCCGAAATTTTGTGTGGGAGGTATTCGAAGGAGTAGAGCAATGTAGTCCATATTCGAACCTGATCGATGACTCGTGCAATTATTACCATGTACATAGTATGGATCTAATCGGTTACTGCCTTTGAAAATTATAGTGCGCATTATTTTAATTGGAAATTAAGAACTTTTGTGGTGGAGGTACCGGAAGGAGTAGACGAATATGGTTCATCTTCGAACGTGATTTAAGTTTGAACAAAATATTTTGTCCAAACGTAGTTTAAGTTCGAAAGTGGACCATATCAGTCTACTCCTTCAGGTACCTCCCCCACAAAAGTTCGAAAATTTTCGGAAAATTTGTGCGCACGATAACTCTTGAAGGGAGTAACCGATTTGGTCCATATTTTGCACATCGTGAAATGTGTGCCAGACTTAGATAAGGTTTCAATATGGACTCAATCGGTTCACTCCTTCGGGTACCTCCCACACAAAATTTCGGAAAAGTTCAGTTTAGGGCCTGCAAAAGTCTACTATTTTTAATTCCTATTTGACAAAAATTAAAAAATAAATTTTTTTGTAAATAGTGTGTGTCCAGATTTTCTCATACATTCCTTAATGAATGGCTTTTTCCACGATGTATAAATAAATCCTTCGTCTTCCAAGTGATTTATCTGTGCGATAATGAACTTACCTTTCTTTTCATCGCCAACATCCACAATATAGCCGCTGTTTTCCATGTTTGAAGGTTATTTTTTATTTTTCGTATTCCAAATATTAAATACTTATTTTATATTCTATTTTAATATTCTTATTTATTCTTTTTCACAACTTTCTCACATTTCCTTTAAACTTTAAATGTCCAACACGTATTTACATATCAGACAACTTTTTTCTTCTTCTGCAAAAATAAATATCACTTTTTTCACTTCTAATATTTCAAGGATATCAATCACTTCAATAATAGTGATAGCAATATAGCACACACACAACTATTAGATCGTGCAACAATAACAACAACAAATATTAACCGACAACCTTTTTCGCGACAACTTCGTACATAACAGGCGTCTTAGAGGAATGACACACGCAAATGAAATGATCTGAACAAATTTGCAAATGTAAAGAGCTACTCTTTACTTATCCAAATGTCACAATAATTTGTTCTTGTTGTTGTTTGTTTTTTGTTTAAACAATATTAGCCGTTTGCACTCCTCATTATAATTGGGGTAATAAGATTCTGTTGTGATATCACACATTCTTATCAAAATAAAACAAACGAAAGGCAAAAAACAAAAACAAAGCCTAACATGTTGTATATTAGAATAGACTTGAGCGATCAACAATAACAACAACAAATGCAAAGTCAACATGAACTTTTACTAGCCTTCACTCGATGAAATGACATATTATCTCACCCATCTGAGATAAGATTTCTCCACGTTTTTCGAATCTAAATTTTATCTCGGCTATAATTAAACAAGAAACGGAAGAAAAACTGTGAGAAGATCAATAGAATTTTGGCAACAGGTGAGAGGTTCCTTCCTATTTCAAAAAGATGTTGGGTGTCTATCTGCAACTCAAGGCAAATATCTGGTCAATTGTGGATTTGCCATTTCTAAAGCCGCATTGGTATGGCGCAATTATTTCGTAACCATAGGATTTAATCGTTCCCACAATATCCCTGACACTCTCTTATAAGCTTCCTGCCAGATGGTGTTAACTAGCTGATGCACAATCCTTATCAACGGGCCGCCTTTGGTTCTGGTAAGCCATTGCACGCTAAGCTGGTAAGCCATCGCACGGGACCACTTGTATGGGAAGGTACGACAAAAATGTTTCTATCGGTCGGATCGATCTGACTTTTTCAGTAAATGCTTCAAATAAGTCAAAAATGCTTCAGCTAAGAAATCAGCAATATGGGTCCATTTTTATACCCTCAGCCTTTAGGCTAGAAAGCGTATATACACTTTCATACGGGCAAAATGTGCCTCATCGAAATAATGGTTTTAGACCCCAAGTATGTTTGGACGAAATGTGTTTCAGACAATTTGGAGTCAATTTAGAAATATCCGTCCGTCTGTCTGGCTGGTTCGCAATAACTCTCAAACGGATTAGCCGATTTGGTCCAAAATTTGGCTATCGTAATATTTTGTCCAAACTTTGTTTAAGTTCGAATATGGGCCATATCGCTCTACTTCTTCATGTACCTCCCCCACAAAAGTTCAAAAATGTTCGAAAATTTTGTGCGCACGATAACTCTTGAAGGGAGTAACCGATTTGGTCCATACTTTGCACATCGTGAAATGTGTACCAGACTTAGAAAAGGTTTCAATATGGACTCAATCGGTCCACTCCTTCGGGTACCTCCCACACAAAATTTCGGAAAAGTTCAGTTTAGGGTCTGCTCTCGAATCGCTTTGGGAACAAATTGAATACTCTACCAGCTGGGGGAAAAAACTTGTTTTTTTAATTGCAAGTTTTTTCTAAGTAGCCCGCCTTCGGCCGGGGGTTTACAACTTTCTCCTATGGACAGGAGCCAATTTAGGTCACGGGAAAAAATTTCTTTTAATTTTATTTTTTTTCTTACTTTAACAAGGGAATTTTCGGAACTTCAGAGGCCCATATCTCGGGAAGTATGAACTTCCCCCAACAAACTTTATATTTTTGTAATCAGGATTTAAAGATCTACCTGTGGTAGACATTTCAGATTTTTCCGCCAGCTGGTAGAGTATTCAATTTATGCCTCGCTTTGATGTTTGTTGTAGCAACTTATATTCACTGCCCCCATACGACGGTACAAGTTTCATCAGGGGCAAGTCCATACTTCCTGTGAAAATAGCCTGAAAGGTGCAAAAAAACCCCTATGACACCGTGTGTAGTGGTTGGAGCGTAAGATAACTCTACAACGGATCTGCCGTTTCTGTCCAAAATGTGTCCTTCGTAATATTTTGGGCAATCTTAGTTTAAGTTCGTAGATAAGCCATATCGGTCCACTCCTTCGATAAATCTTAATGGGAGTGACATATTTGGTCCATACTTTACACATCCTAATATATCTACCAGGTATAGATCAGGTTCGAATATGGACTATATTTGTCCACTCCATCGGGTACCACCCACACACATTTTTTGGATAAATTCACTTTAAGACCTACTCTCGGATCACTTTGATTTTTGTTGAAGCAACTTGCATTCGCTGCCTCAATTACGACAGTAAAATTTTTTTTAAACGGCAAGTCCATACTTCTTGAGAAAAAAGCTCGAAGGTTGCAAAAACCCCCTATGGCACCATATGTAGTGAACCGAATGCTGCGTTCGTCCACACTTTGGATATCGTAATATTTCTTCGAATATTAGATGAAATTCGAAGGTGGAAGGAGTGGACATTCCGATACCTCCCCCACAAAAGTTCGAAAATATTCGCTAAAATGGTACTCTAAATATTGTCGAAACTCAGTTTAAAAAAAGCCTTATCTATCGATATCCCCGCAAATTTTTGCGGCTTATTCCTATCCATATTGTTTTGAAAACCCCCCAAAATACGTAAGTTTTTTTCGGAAAAAAAGTATTTCAATCCACACAGGCTGAGGGTATATCTCTGTCGGCAATGTCGACTGACACTTTTTTACTTGTTTTTCTGTAGTCCCCATATAGCGGTATTTTGAAGCGTTTAGCTACATTTACCGCCCGAATTGGCTGTCATTTGGTATTTGGGGTTCCCAGTATTCAGATACCTTCTGCACAAAAATGATGGTCATATGTCCAGGTTTTGGTATAGCCCCAATATAACAGTACTTCCCGATTTAGGGTATTTTGAAGTTTTTATCTACATTTTCGGCCCGCTGTAATTTGGTATTTGGGGTTCCCAGAAATCAGAAACCTTCTGCGCTAAAAATTGTGGTCATAGGTCCAGCTTTTGATATAGCCCCGATATAACAGTACCTCCCGATTTCAGGTATTTTGAAGTTTTAATCTACATTTTCGGCCCGAATTGGCTGTTTGCATGGAGTGGGCAATACTTTGCCACTGTGCTGACATGTTATCGGAACGAGGAGTAATTTCATTAACCAATTGGTTAAGTGAAGTATGCTGCGGCTATCTCTTGTGATTATAGCTTACGGATGTTCAATTTGCG